>NC_060005.1:4218125-4519062 GCF_912999745.1 Papilio machaon
TAGAAAAAAATCCTTAATTTTTAAACAGTCTAATTAATTGGTGTTTGAAGATAAATCTAAACCATTTAGGAAGAACTCTTCAGACTTTTCCTTCCACTTCCTATTGAAAAATATATTAGAATTGCCTATAATACGTGTTTAACAGGTGTACGGGTCAGCGGTGACGTTTTACGAGCGATACCCTCACGAGCAGCTGTCGCCATGGCAACAGGAGCAGCTGGGATGGCGGGCGGGCGTCTCCCACATCTCGCACTCCACGCACGTCATCAAGTGCATCTGTCTGCTGTCGCGGTGGCCCTTCAGTGATACATTCGAACGTTGGCTACTATATATCTTGGTGAGTTGGCTACTATATCACTTGAAATTCTAACAAAAAATTGAGTAAGCCAAGAAATTATATTTAATATTATGTGGCTAATTGTTTCCAGGATATGTCGTGGAGTGAGGAACCCCTTCATGTACCAGTTGAAAGGTATATAACACATCTACTGGAGGAGGTGCCTTTTCCAGAGCCAAGGATATTGCTACAAGTTGGTTTATAAATCACTCTCATAATGTCGTTGAATTACTTGAAATTGTAGTTTGAGACACATTTAAAAAAGGATATGTTTTTTTATTATATGTTTTTTCAGTTGTCCGCTACGCATGCGCACGAGCGTGTGATAGTTACCCGTCGTGACGAGCAACCGTTGGCTCGCAGTGGTGCGGGCTTCCGTCAGTTGCTGCTCAACCTCGGTCCCGACAACTGTCTGCTGCTGCTGGCGCTCGCCATCACCGAGCAGAAGATACTCATACACTCGTTAAGGTATCCACATTTGCTAAAATACCCACCCATATGTTTGCTGTGATATCCATTTATTTGCTAAGGTATCCATATACCTGTTAATGTTTGTGTACACTCACTATGGCCATAAAAAACATATGGATTTATCACTCAATAACAAATCCGTACACTCGATTCACAAAATCCTTACTTCCTTACTAATATTATAAATGCGAAAGTAACTCTGTCTGTCTGTCTGCCTGTCTCGCTTTCACGCCAAAACTACTGAACCTATTTAAATTAAATTTGGTACACAGATAGTCTAGAGCCTGTGGAAGGACATAGGCTACTTACTTAGGTTATACTTCGAGAGTAAACGATGGTACAATTCGTTCATAATGAAATGCATAGAAATTCTTCTTTACGCTGAGTTTCAATTGGTACAATGAAATATTGGTATTTAAATTCAAATTAGTTCCAACTACAAACAGTTTATTGTTCTTTGATAGCATGATTTTATTTAATAGTAACATTATTTTCAATTTAAGAGTTTGATTACGTAAATATATTAAAAAGAATATCTAGAGCCGAAACTTACTTCTGTTCTCTGTTTTGTTCTTTGTTCTGTTCTGCTCTTTTCTCTGTTTTTTCTATGTTCTATTCTCTGTTCTGTTCTTTATTCTATTCTCTGTTCTGTTATCTTCTTTATTCTGTTCTCAGTTCTGTTCTTTATTCTATTCTTTATTCTGTTCTCTGTTCTGTACTGTTCTTTACTGTGTTCTTTGTTCTGTTGTTTGTTTGAAGATATCTCCGGAACGGCTCAACAAATGATGACATTTTGCACAGATGTAGAAGATAGTATGAAAAAACATTTAAGCTACTATTAAGTTTTTTTGATTCCGCGTCACCACGCGCGGTGTCGCGGGCGACAGCTAGTTCTTGTATATTTTTTTAATTTATTGATATTTTAATTTGATTTATATTACAGGCCGGACACATTAACAGCAGTTTCGGAAGCTGTATCAAGTTTACTATTTCCCTTCAAGTGGCAATGTCCGTACATACCTCTGTGTCCGTTAGGTAATTATTATTCAGAGATAAAAATAAATATTTATATAACAATAAGTGTTATAATATTTTATTTTTTATTTTTAGGTCTAGCGGAGGTGTTACACGCACCTCTTCCATATCTCATAGGTGTTGATTCGAGGTTTTTTGATCTGTACGAACCACCGCCAGATGTCACTTGCGTCGATTTGGATACGAATAATATAACAGTAAGTAATGTAATATTTCTTGTTGTATTCTATAGTTTAAAAAATCATTGATTCCATAGAACCATAGAAATCTGATTTTTATTAATTTGTTTTTTTTTGTTCACTACAAATTATCAAGAACCTCGATTGATTTTAATGTTTATTTTTTTACTTTTCTAAGATATAATTGAATTGAATGTCAGGTTTTGTTCTAGATATGTGAGTCTCAGCGTCATATATCACTAAAACTACTTCCCAAGAGACAGGCGCGTGCGCTGCGACATACACTAGAACAACTATATGTTAACATTCGACCTGGTGAGTTGATTAATCTATAAATGAACACTAAGGGAGACCTTAGTATTAGAAATGTGTAGTCGAATTCAATGGAAATTATTTTAACGAACTTATCTAAACAATTTTATCTTTATAAGGCTATAATCACAGACTTATTCAATACATATATGTCTGTATTATCAACTAGCTGTCGCCCGGGACTCCGTCCGCGCGGAATTAAAAAGAAACTTGATAAGTAGGTGTTCTTCCAGACTATGTTCTATATCTGTGCTAAATTTCATCATGATCCTTCAAACATTCATCCATCCCTCTAAACATTCGCATTTATGATATTAGTAAGATTTAAACACTGAAACCTTCCAAAATAAATCCATACACAAATAAATTACATCAACCAGAGACATGTGTATTTATAATTTCCATTGAACTTGACTAGTCTAACTTGGGATACGTGACTCGAAGAGAGACGGTGCTATCGTAGTTATTTCTATAAAGAAATATCTAACACCTACTTGGACGTAGCGAATGGCATAAAATAAAAAAAATATGTCATGACAGCTACAGTACAAAAGAATCTTGTGACACATTTTGACGGTGACAGGAGGGCGCTAGTGCGCTGTCTTGATTTAATTTGACTTATGTACATTGGGTCAGATATCCTTGTTGGTCTATAAAATGTATTTAATTTCAATAGAAAATTTATTTCATCATAACATAAGGCGACCTTCGTATTATTAAATAAATACTTTATTCTTATAGCATCACCAGTTCAACGATCCGGTAATAAATTTAATGGCGAACCTACTACAAGTTTAGATAGAGATTTTCAAAGGAGAAGAAAAGAAGTGAGTATTACTAAATAAGTCCAATCACACGTGATTTCTCAAATGTATTTTTTTTAATCTGTACTTTTCTATTATTCGGCGTATTTTTTTACAGCAAGCTTTAGAATTGAAGATACAAGAAGCGTTCCTCCGTTTCATGGCGATGACACTCCAAGGTTACCGAGGTTACCTGATACCCATCACAAAGGCCCCTACAGTCGGCACAACAGACCCTCACGCTCTCTTCCATATGGAAGCTTTTATGCGCTCCAGAGATAAGGTAAATAAATAGACCCCACGTGAATAGCGATTTTTTAATGTAAGCCACACTTAGGGCCTTAGTAACTTTAATTCTGCGACCCATAATACTAGCAAGTAGTTAATGTTTTCACAACCAGCATGTTTTGGATGTTTCTCGTTAGATCCGATCGGATTACCGATCAATCGATTGAATCTATAGAATCAAACAAAAATCCCCACTGGGCCAATTGTTCTGTAGGCCGATCGGCCCAACGGGAAACACGTGATGGTTAATTCCTTTCACAGAAACAGTTTGAAAGACTGAATTATTTTTAGACACTGAGATTCATATTTTTCCACTGAGTTATCATATACAGTCGGATATTTAGTTATAGTAGTTTTCGTATTATTATTCGTTGTAATATTTCTGTCTTCTAATGTTTCTGTTTTATTTTAAGAAATTTCTCCCAATTAAAAACTTAAATCAAAACTTTAAGGTTTATAAAACCTTGTGTACCGACCCCACGTGAGTGGGAAAAGGTCAGGGAGATAATGATGATGATGATTTCTGTCTTTTCTATGACAGACGCAGCAACGTTTCTTCGCTCTGATGATGCGCACGCAGATGTTCACTCGCTTCATCGAGGAGCGTTCGTTTGTGTGCGACGCGGACGTGGGCCTGACCTTCTTTGATGAGTGCATAGAGCGCGTGGCGGCGGGCGACGGGCACCCCCTGCTGGGGGTCGACGCGTCCAACCTATCTGAGAGAACCGTCTTCGTGCTACCTCCAGACCCACCGCTACCAGGTTTTTTTTTTACAATTAATAAATCAGTGGATCTAGATTTTACATGATATTTCGTGCTACTAAGATTTTTTTAAAAGAAAATTACGCCAAGATATCAGAAAACAGGAATACAATATAATGGTTATTTTGCACTTTTCTCGTATACGTGTTAACTTAAATTATAACCAGGTTTCCACTGTCCCAATACGTGTATAAAAACATGTTCCACTCACAAACTCGTTGAAAACACTGAGATAACAATTTTTGTACAGATGTTTCGGCACAAAATCCACAATAAGTATGTTATCGTTCTCAGATGAGACATACACATACTCAACGTTTGACCTGGACTTGGAGCTGGTGGAGGTGTGCCGGGGCTGCGCTGGCGGGCGCGGCGGAGCGCTGCAGACGCTCCCTGCAGCAACGCTCGCCTCCGCAGAGTCCCTCGCTGACGCCTCCCCCATGGCGAAGCGCACCAAGCAGGAGATTGCTGCCGCACAAAGGTAAATACAACACTCTTACAATTTTTCTTGTACAGACATCGAGAACCCTCTATTATGGTGAGAAAAAGTGAGAAAGGAGGGTTTAAACAAAAATTGCAATCCAAATTTTATCAAATTTTTAAATCATTGCGTTACGCAAATTTCTTTTTTTGTATTTAACCATTTCTATGATTGTTCATTGTTTATGTTTTATTCACAGATTAGCTAAAAAAGCGAGTCTATCCCCAGAGGCGTGGGCGAAGTGCCTGTTAGGAGCGTGTTACTCGCTGTACTTCCTGGCGCTGCCATGCAGGCTGGCGCTGCAGAGAGGTCGTGAGCACGCCGCACTTCGTAATGCTTTCGAACTACTGGAACGTGCTACTAAACTGCGAGTGCCGTGTGATGAAGTACGTCTTTTCAAATCTGGCAGCTTTTACATGTTCCGAGCACTACCCACACAATACATTCCAGTTATGGACTTATATTTTCCAGTTGTAATCCAGCACAGATCGATTTTTGAATCAATCGCTGGACTGGAATAATGTAAACCGAACATACTACCACAAATTGCTTGACTTCCGTAAAATTCTAATGTCATGACACTTCTGTTGACACTGTTGACATGGACATTGTTGTTTCTAAGAGAGTGAGAGTGAAAGGGTGAACATAAATTAGAGTTCATTCACAAAAACCTTTAATTTTACTTATCACGTATTTTCTTAAAAATACGTGATAAGTAAAATTAAACCTTATTTCAATTGTATAAAGATCAATTTTGTTTGATAAAAGTTTGCTTTACTTTGCTGCTGTCCCGGTTTGTCTGAACGGACTCTAACAGTTAATATAACTTGTTGGTATGTAGGTGTGTTACCGGGTGATGATGCAGCTGTGCGGGGTGCACTCTCTGCCCGTGCTGGCGGTGCAGCTGCTGTTCCTCATGAAGCGCGCCGGCCTGCAGCCAAACGCACTCACCTATGGATACTACAATCGCTGCGTGCTGGAGGCTGCATGGCCCAAAGATATGCCTAGGTAATAATTACGATGTGTTGTTACCATCTAATAAAAGTACAGTTGATGAAATAATTCATTCGTAAATTCATTTAGTATTTTTGTTTGTTGTTGTTCGCAATGAAGCTGGTATACGTGAAATAAGACGTGTTTTTTTTTTTTGCTTTAATTTTTTTAATTATTTTAACAAAATATCTCAGTGGGTCCCAGCTGCTTTGGAACAAGTTGCGAATAGCAGTGGTGGGCGCAGCGTTGTTCCGTAAAGCAGGCGCGTTGCGTGCCAGCCGTGCCGCAGGACAGCTGCAGCACAATCCAGGTAAACTCTCTCCCTCCCCCCCCCCTCCCTCTCTCTCTCTCTCTCTCTCTCTCTCTCTCTCTCTCTCTCTCTCTCTCTCTCTCTCTCTCTGCCTAGATCGTATCCCACAAGGTGGTGGGGTCTGCTTTCCAAATTTGTCTCTTCCACTTAACTCTGTCCTCGACAACTGGAGACTCTCACATATATCTTTTAATCCAAGTAACAACTACCGTGTCTTGTTTTATTTATTTTCTAGCGACTTTTGCCGATTTTTTAGATCGAATAGTTAAACTTTATTTACGATAAATATGTTTTATTCGCAGGCAGTAGCAATACGTTGCCGCGGGTGCGCGCGTCCGGCGAACTCGAGGTCCCTCCCCTGCACGAGCACGCTAGAAGTCGATCTAGTATTGACTCAGGTAAGTCAGCATCAAGGTTATGACCTTATTAATGGTAGCTGAAGTGATTGCTGACTGAAAATGAATCAGGAAAGAAAAAAAAACGTGAGCCGTCATGGGACGCCTGGCAGATGTGAAACATCGTGTGTATACAAGTAATATACATAAAATATTAAACAAATAAATAAATAAATAAATGACAAATGAACGAATGAATGAATGAAGGAAGGAAGGAATGAATGAAGGAATGAATGAATGAAGGAAGGAATGAATGAAGGAATTAATGAATGAAGGAAGGAAGGAAGGAATGAATGAATGAATGAATGAATGAATGAATAATAATAAACAATATTAAATATTATTAAAATAATATATATATATATATATATATATATATATATATATATATATATATATATATATATATGTATACCTCAGTATAGCTTGGCCACGGCAATCGTCACCACGCCAACAATTCGGTTTACAAGTGATCCTATAGATGTTTCACATCAAAAACTAATAAAGTATAATGTTTCCAGCGAGCGGAGCGCTGGAGGCGCTATGGCGGCGCGCTAACATTGTGCGTGCTGCGCCGCGACGACCGCGTGCACATGGACTTTCTGCTGCGGCTGGAATACTTATATCAGGTTAAATACATCATTTACTTTCTGGGACAGTTATATTCTTTAAAGTTAACACTTTTGACTCCTTCATATACTTGTCGTGGATATTAGTCTTTTATATATGTGTTGATAAAGTAATGAGATTGAATGTGGATGGATGTAAAGGTAGAGGAAGACCAAAGAAAGTATGGATGGATTGGGTGAAACCGAATATGCTTAAAAAGGGGATAAATTCAGATATGACAGCTGATAGAGATGTATGGAGGAGTAGTACATACTGTGACGACCCTCCATAAGGATAATGGCAGGTTGATGATGATAATGATGGCGGTCTAAGGTCATCTGCGCGCTCTTTTGATACATCCCCCTGCAACACCTTCAAAGTATTCTATACAGGAACTCTGTGTTCCGTGCCGACAAGATATATGACAATTTTCTTAAGAACGTAATATTTCAAAGTCATTTTAAATTGTCTAGGTTTGCCGTCTAATCAAGATTTAAGTGAAGTGACCAGACCAAGAAGTAACTCACTGGGCAGTGAGGAAACGAACCCAATGACGCCGCTGTCTATTAAAGACAAACGACAGGTAGGTTTATTTTATTAACTTATGTTTGAGATCATTAAAATTTATAGTAACTGTTAAATTAAGTAGTTTTAAAGGAAAAGAACTGTAGAAAGAATGTTTAACATGTAAGTTCGAAATTATGGTGTTTACCTTTTTTAGGTTCATAGCAAAAAAATTACACAGCTTACTTTAGGTAGCTTATATTAATAATGATTTATATTGTACTAGTTTTCGCACGAGACATGCGCGGAATAAAAAAAATTAGAAGCCTATATGTTCTTCCAGACTGTGTTCTACATTTATACCATATTTTATAGAGATCGGTTGAGCCGTTCTGGAGGTACCTACTAACAAACATCCATCCATCTATTTAAACTTTGGCATTTATAATATTAGTAAGATAAATTTTGACTTTTTTTTTGCAGACGATAAACGTGAGTCCCGACAGTCCTACAGACTTGCGCATACTGACTCGCTCTGAGAGTTTCGCCGGTGACGCGCAAATCTTACAGAACCTGCAGAGGTTATCTTTCTCTAGTGGTAAGTAGTTGGCTTCCACTGTAGTAAACATTCACATAAATATGTATTGTAACTAGCTTTTTCCCGCGACTCCATCCTCGCTGAATTAAAAAAAAATCTTAATAAGTAGCCTGTATTCTTCCAAATTATATTCTATAGCTATGACAAATTTCATTGAGATCCATTTAGCTGTTCTGATGATACCTTCTAACACACATCCATCTTAATTTACGCATTAAGTAAGATGTCTTATATTTAACAGCCTTATATTCTTGTTTGTTTTTTTTTTAATTTTAAGGTATATTTATTAAAGTATCTTAAATTATTGAAATACCTAATACTAACAACATTTGATGTCTTGATTGTTAGTATTTGTTTGAATATTGAAAACTTATAAATTTAACATTTCCACAGGTACGTCAAATCCTAAGTCACGATGTTCGAGAACGTTAAGTTTCCCTGAGGAAACTGACAAGGAGTTAAATGCAATATCCAATAAAGAAGAAACCAAGACATCTCCACTCAAGTACGTACATTGTTTTAATTATGAATTTTTATCATCGCTGGTTTATTTTAGTTGGTTTATTGTAAAATTGTGGATAAACTAATTTAAAAATAGATTTCAACAAACTATCACTTAATGTTTATTAGCTTAGAGTGTTCATTGTTAAGTCTGTGCACAAACTGTTACTCATAAGTCAGTGATAATGATCAGTCTCTAAGATCAGTATGGATCTCGATAAAATTTGATACAAATGTAGAACATAGTCTATATCAGTGTTTCCCAACCTTTTTGGATCCATGACCCATTTTTCAGGATGAACATGACTATTGCCCCCTTATAAACTTTGTTTAGGAAAAATTTCTCTCGAGGCCTAAATTTACAATGTTAGAGAAATAATTAAATACTACTTTTGGCTGACTAGATCAATTTCATATAAAATTTTTAAACACGAAAACACATAAATAGTTTAAATGCCACGGATTTTTGTCTCTAAAACGTTTTTATGTACTTTTTAACACTGGCTATCATTGTAAGGATGTAGCCTTAAGTTTTTAAATCTCCGAATTTCCCCCCTCTAAATCCAAATGTCCCCCAGGGGCGCACGCCCCACCTTGGGAAACACTGGACTAGAAGAATACAGGTTACAAATTAAGTTTTACGCAAACGCGGACGTAGTCACGAGTGATAGCTAGTAAAAACTAAATCTTTATCGAAGCTCGGCTTGCATATTTCCTTCTAGTAAATAATTCCTTCACTGGAACACGAACTGTAAGGTAGATAGTATGACATTGTATATATATTCCAGAGTGTCGCCTCGTACACCAGTGCTGGCTGATGATCCACTGGGTGCGTTGGGTGTGGATGCGGAGGATGAGGTGGTGGTGGCGCCGACAGCCGCACCCTCGCCACCTCCCAGCCCGCCGCAGCGACGTCACGAGCTCAGCGCCAGCCCCAAGCTGTTCCGTCGTCGAGCCGGCTCATATGCTGATGAGGATAAAGATGACCAGACTGGGTACATATAACATTTATACTTTTATTACCCCACTATCTGAAAATAAATCTGCTCCATTTGTGATCTTCTGACTCTAGCCTAAAAAAAATCCTTGTGCAACTTAAGCTTAAAGGATACAATCAGTCGGATATAAAAATTTGTATTATCAGGCCAATTGTTGTAATAAATTTTTTTTGCCTCCCAAGGATATTTTAATATTATTATTATTATTATTTTAATACAAGTAACGCGATTCGCGTTAAGTTGAGAGCCGCTAAAATATTATGCTCGACTAGATAACGTTTATATTGAAAACTCTATAAAAGCATATATAACTGTGCTCAGTTCTCTCGTATTTTTAACACCCTGTAGAATTAACCTTGATAATTTCCTATAGGAATCTGCACAGGAGCGAGACAGCGCCTGGAACAATGTCCTCTGGACTTGTCAGTCTCGGGAACACGCTTAAGATCAGCTTCGGGTGAGTTTGACACATACACAACAAAATACATACTAGCAGTTAACCACAACCTCGTCTGCGCAGAAGAAAAAAAAATATAGCCCATAGGCTACATGTCACGTGGGGATAGTGTAGCTTCCCAACAGTGTAAAAAAAATTCAAATATGTTTACTAATTTCGGTACCTATTCAAACCAAACAAACAAACAAATCTTTCTTCTTTATAATATTAATATAGAAAAAATTTATAAGTATTATTTTTAAAAGACCGAACAATATGCTTTGAAGATTTTCATTAATATTTGTGAATACAAAATGTACTTATATCGAGTAAGTATTTTCATATAATTAAATTTGTGTATGTGTTTTGCTTTGCTCTAAATGTGTCGTAATATTATTATTTTTTTTGTTAATAATACAATTTATGTTTTTTGTTGCGTTTACGTTATTATTTTCATGTTTTAAAATGATTACATTCTAAAGAATCAGATGATCTTATATTTATTTAAAATTGTCCATACATTTGCACTTTAATACTTATTTATCCGAACAATAAAAGGACTATCAATTTAAGATTATCTGATTTCAAATTAAATTATTAATAACAATATTAAAGCATGTTTAGTTTTAGTAGCTAAATAGCTAAATAAAAAAAACAAATGGAACTATTAACTTGCATAAGAATAAGGGTCATTATCATTTCAATCCCTTCTTAATTATAAGATCTTACCCACTATCAATCCATCTCTTAAAACCAATTTTCACTAGCCCTAACGTATTTCCACTGTCGCGACCGCTTTTTAAACAAAATTATATTCGTTTGGTAAAATTTGGTTATATTTCAGTACTAATTGTCGCCCGTGACTCCGTCCGCGCGGAATTAAAAAAAACTGAGTTAGTGGCCTATGTGTTCTTCCAGACTATATTCTATATCCATTGCAAATTTCATGAAGATCCGTTGAGCTGTTCTGGAACTTATATCCATCCATCCATACATTTAAACATTCGCATTTATTATATTAGTAAAATTTATAGTAACAAAATTAGATCCATTTGTTTGTGAACAGCACAACACGTCAATGCATTGCTAGAATATTTGTTTCTTTAGACGTTATTCGCCCGGCAGACTGTCCTTCCGCAAGGAAAATATGAAAATTGGCAAGGCAATGATCGAGAATTATTTCAGGTAAGACCAGTTTCATCACCTTGTTTGCGAGGTGAAGGTTAAATTGGTGATGGTCTAAACTATGACATGCATCATATAAACTTATGTAACATGCAACTTAATTAAATTTCAACTCGAATAAAATAAGTTGGAAAATTCTTTTTCCTGGACCTTCCTGATTGGCTGATTCTTTCTCTGTTTTATCTGTGACTGGGTGGCGGTTATCTAGTACTAATTGACTTATTCTGTAAATTCTTGTTTCTTTGGCGAGTGACTTTATGTCAGGTGTTATGTTGGTATGAGTTTCACAATTTATAAAATTAAGCTTGCTTTATTTTGCACTTTTGCTTATCGCCTGCTTCCTTGGTATTGTTTGAACTCAGTTTGTGCACTCATTATCATCCAACGTATTAAATAAAGTATAATCCTAAAGTTGTGCAAATTCAAATGCTTCCATTTTAACACATATGGATATAATCTAAAAATAATTCTTGCTACTATGAACATTTATTTACCATCATCACATTTGTAATTTAAGGGACAAGAAGCTTTTATGAAGACTTTATTTATTCAACCGTAAACTTTGGGCCTAGCACGAATGTTTATAACTAGTGTTATCGTATAGTCATCAATAAAAATTGTATTAAAATTTGTGCAGCGTCCCCTATCGGGCGTAAATCACACTAAAAACATACTCATTTTGATGTAAATGACGATAACGAAACGAAGGTTTCTGTTTGTGATCTCATGAATAATTTTACTGTCAACTATTTCATTCATAAAAATAAATATAAAACAACCATAATTTGTGTGTATCATATTCCAGTCCGACGAGTATAGCGGGTAAGAAGTCAAACGAGTTATTGCAGAGCGGTCTTAGCAGTCTGAAGTCAGCTGCGACCAGTATGGCCAAGAAGTTTGATGAAATGAAGGAAGTGATATCCGCAAACTCGACTCCCGTGAAAGGCGCCTTCGGTAACGCGACCAGCGCTCTCACCAGCTTCATCACTGAAGAGGACTCCAATGATGGATCTTCAGAATACAATCCCGATGGTAAGTTTCTGGCATTTATATTTGAAACCACGACCATTAGATCAGTAGTCCGTTACCCTTAACTGTTAGGCTATTATATCTGCAGTTGTTTTTACCCGACTGACAAAGAGGTTAACATTTTTCGTTCGTATGTAAGTTTTTATGTATGTAAATTCTATTGTGACAACTTAGAGCCTAAACGACTGAACCGCTTTTGTTAAATGAGGTGTCATTCGATTTGTCTTCTTCCCTAGAGTGGAATAAGGTATATAACGTCTGTACAAAGCACATATAGTGGATGTGATACACGAAATTCTAAAAAATAGTCAACAGAACGAGTTAAAATCTCACTTGCTAATTTTTTTTTTCAATTTTTTCGAGTATATTAAAAAATAACAAAGTATTACATATACGACAGCATTACAGTTTATTTAGTTTTAATTCAAAAATACTACTTTGTTTTAAAACATGGACAATAGGTGGCGCCATTTGATTTATTAGAATCTCAGTCAGTAGAGTTTTATAGTTTTTTTTTTTATTAAGGCTAGGCTATTATTTATTAAAGTAACATTGTTATATTTGTATTGCAACATGTATGACCGTATTGTTGACAGAGGGTTCTATTGGCGGCGGGTTCAGGCGCTCGTCGAGCGACGCCGAGCTGGCCTGCAGCATGGAGCGCGGCTCTCTCGCCACGCTGCTATCACATCTCCCTGACAATCTATACCCACAACACGCTGTAAGTTTGCAGTTTGTTGTGTATTACAAGCCGTATACTGTGACACATTGGATAAAAACAATAATATCCCAATTTAGTAAATACTGAATTATTTAATTCGTAGCATTTATTTGAAAAAGCTAGTTCTATTTACACGCCTTATTTCTTAGATTATAGTATTGAAAACAATGTATTTATTTGGCTATCAGCGTTTCAATTTCTTTGTTTGATTAGTACACGTTCCTTATAAACTTTCTTAGGAGAGTTCTAGTCCTGAGAAGGCGTCGGTGCGCGTGCAGCTGACGTCGTGCTCGCAGTGCCACCAGTGCCTGGGCGCGCTGTACGACGAGGACATCATGGCGGGCTGGGCGGCTGACGACTCCAACCTCAACACGCGCTGCACCGCCTGCGGCAGGCATACAGTGCCGCTCCTCACTGCACAGGTACGGACAACGCGCGCACACCTTCATAGGAACGGACGCACGTATACGTACACACGTAGACACGGACGCACGTATACGTACACGCACTTGCGTATACGCATGCATACATATCACGTTGTGCGTATTTAAAAAAAAAACAAAGCTATCTTTTATGCTTGGTTTAAAACTTGGATTAAAGTGATATTACGCTTTGTTTGGAAGTTTTTAAAGCTTTATGTTAATCCCGATACTAGATATCTGAAGACTTCATCGTATTTTTATATCTGAAGTGTGGCAATGTGCTTTTAATTACTTTTAAATCGATGTTATACCTGAAAACTTTAATTTTCAGATTTATCGAGAAGGACAAAGTCAACCTGAAACAATTAGTGTGCCGTATTTGAATCCATTAGTTTTGAGGAAGGAATTTGAATCTATATTGGGTGAGTACAAATATTCTTACTTTTGTAAATATTTTACGAAACCGTGTTTAAAGAAAGAAAAAAATGTACGGGTTTTTTGTTATAAATCTTTAACTGAGTTTTTTCCTCAATAGGTAGAGAAGGTGACTTATGTTTGGCGGAGCCTGAGTTCGTGGAGTCTCATCCTATTGTGTACTGGAACCTGGTGTGGTTCCTGGAGCGCGCTAACATCGAGAATCATCTGCCGGACTTACTCTGTCCCAACTTCTCCTCTAAGTACCAGAGCTGTGATACATTACATGATACTGATAACTCCGGTAAGAATTACCTAATAAACATTGAGTTTATATTACTTGTCTTTTACAAAGGTTTACTTAACTATATGCCTTTTAAATTTTCTAAAAATACTATTAATATAAAACAAAATATATTTGTAAATAAAAAAAATGAAATAGACTTTAAGGGCTTTACCATAAAAAACATAAATAGTGTTTCAAATACATTTTAGCTTAAATACACGTCAACACTTTATACCTTGACTCAACCACGGCACGGATTTTTGACAAATCCTGACTATTGACACATTGTTATGCGCGTAATAGATAATGAATTATTTATATAGAAAGCAGTGTAGCATATTTTTGGTGAAACATAAACATATGTAAAGAGGTTGACATCCCTAACATTAATCAAGGGCGGTCAAAGAGTTAAAACCTGTATTTAATTAAACAGTGGCTAACTATATTTTTCTATAACTATAACTAACTATAACGAAAATCATTGGTATATTAGATACGCGCTTTTTTATGAGTTTATAGACATTTTTTTTATGTTTAGTGTCACTGTCATTGCTTCGTATTAAAGTCTACTGGCACTGAAGGTGTTACCTACGAAGTATAAGATTCGAAGTTCTGATGAGTTTCCACTGTGTGTGCAGGTTGTGTGGTGCAGTGCTGCTGGGAGATGTCTCGGGGCTCAGGTGGTGGTGAAGGTGCGGAGGCGGGTGCTCCTCTGCACACTGTGTGGCGAGCTCGCCGAGCGCAGCCTCCTCGCTCCCAGCAGCTGCGCGCGCTGCTACTCACAGAACACGACTCACGCGCAGCTCAAACGTAAGTACTAGTCGTGCAAGTAAAAATACGGTAAATTTCGTATTGATGCATATTGTAATCACTTACATTCTCTTTGTAATACAGAGACAATTTATGTTAATATAATCAAAGCAGTGTAAACTTACAGTATGCATGAATTCATGGATTATTTGGAAGATAAAGACATCAAAAGAAATGTAAAATCAGTGTAACAGGTATTTAAAAAATAATATCTATTTTAAATTTACATCTCCGAGTTCAAAATATTTACGTATATTGATGTGAAACATCTATAGGCTCACTTGTAAACCGAATTGTTGGCGTGGCGACGGGTCGCCACGCTATACTGAGGTATACAATATTTAATATTATTATTATTTATTTAATTATAATATTTAATATTTTATGCATATTACTTGTACACACACGATGTTTCACATCCCATGACGGCTCACAAGTTTTTTTAGTTTTCTTTTGTCATATAGTGAATATAAATAATATTTGTTTTTCGTGTTTGTCCAGTGTGATAGTGGCGGTGCTGGACGGGCTGCTGAGCAACGATCTATCGGACGCGCTGCGCAAGCTGGCCGCCTGGCGAGAGACGTCCAGCCCCAACAAGCGATATCCATCCTTTTACAGGTACACTGCTTCCTACAATATCTTGTAATCAATTTGTGTGTTATTACTTGATTTCGTGGCTTTTTTATATAACATACGGATGATACTCTCATTTTATTAATATGTATAAATTTTAATAGTGATAGATCTCGCAACAACAATAGTGCACTCAACGTGCACGAATTGTCCGGCTCGTCCGATGAAATACCACGGCCACACAGGAGACAGGGGTCAAGTGGAAGCAATTCCGCGTTTCGTCTGATGAGTGTGGTACCATAGGCCTAATTTTAGTCCTTTTTCCCTTCCCACCATTTTCTTATTAGGAAAGGATGGGAAGAAGAAGTGGATTTGGCGGAAGAGGGGAAGCATAGGAAGGAGCAATATCCTCTTTCTGTGCGTCCTCTTCTCCGTTGATTAAATAGGTTGGTAGGCAATGCATCTGCATTTGCGGATGTCTATGGGCAACAGTCGCCTCGCTATTTCGGCGAATCCAGGTGGCCGTTTGCTTGTTGGCCACTTTATGGTATACAAAAAATAATATAGATTAAGATAAAAAAGATATGTATATAAACCTCCAGAGACATAGTATTCCTGTCGATGTGTGCGCTGGGCGAGCAGAACATCGACCTGGTGGCTCTACAGCGCGAGTACACGCGAGCGCTGGAGCAGCTGGGCGGTGAGGCGCGCCCCACTGACCTGCCGCCCTCCCCCACTGCACTCTGCTGCCGGCATTACTTCAAGCGGCTAGCACTCGCGCGATAGTCTACTGGACGGAGACCTCCCGTACCTCATATCCTCATAACTATCACCACAAATATCTACTCATCACTATTAAGTGGTCACAAATGTTTCTTGCTTGTTGACTAATGTCTTTCCCCTGTCGCTCTCACCTGTAACTGATTAATCTCAGCCAACGGACGGCCTACAACATGTCATTCCTCCATCAACTTTGTCTTTCTCCTGTCATTATCCATAGGACTCCAGCAACCTACATCTGATTCTGAGAACCTTACCTATCGAGTAATATGTCCCATTAAAAGAAATAAAAAAATCACTGTTTTGCATGTGTCGTAATCTTGTTACAACGGTTTTACATTTTAACTTTATTACTAATAGTCTTGTCGTATCTTTGTATGTTTGTCGTCGTATGGAGGTTCGCATTTTATAATAAATTCGCGTCCATAAATATTTCCGAGCCGATATCATTTTAATAGGCCATTAAAACTTGTAAAATAATTACGTTAATTTAACATTTACCAAGATTTAATGCTGACAGACATGACACGACATTTAAATGTAAAATTTTAAAACTTTTTACTTCTTAAACAATTTAAATCTTAAATGTTATTAAAATAGGATTTTTTATATATGATACTATAACATAATCATCTCGTAACATGTAATCTGCTTATTTAAATAGTTCTCTTTAAAATAATATAGTACTAAAAGTAATAAAAAGGAAACATGTGACTGAAGAAAGAAAACAGATTACTTCCTTGTTCGTATCGAAGATGTTAAAAAGCAAGTTTTCACAAATATAATGAAATAAAAATAGAAAAGAGGTAATTTACTCATGCTTTTTCATAATGCCTATCTTATATGCCCGGCGTGAGTGCTTTCTTAGTAAAAAGGATCATAATTATTGGCCTAAATTTATTATTATAAATTCAAGTAAAATTGCCCCAATTTGTAGTTATAATTATAAATAATCTATATACATAATTTTTTTTAACGGGTTCTAAAATTTAAAATTTGCGAAATAATTTTCACATTTATAACGCGGTATTATATGTGTTTAATTTTATAGTTTATTTACTGTAATTAAAGGAAACACAACATACACCTGTGGAGTAAAGATTTGTATACATATTTAGCTGACCTATATATATAGACCCAGCTCTGGGTTCAATTTCAAACAAAAATAATTAAAAATAAATAATTTTCAAAGCATGCATGATATAACAAAAGCACTTGCCGCTAACCTCAATTATTTGAAAGACTTGAAAATTAATTCTATCATATTTATTTTTATTTATTATTATAATATGATTGATATTTAATCGTCGTTTATGTAGCTTTATTGAAGTTTTTTTAAGTTTAAAAATTAAATATTCTTTTAAAAAATACAATCTTATGTAGCTTCTGTTACATTTCTCATATTATTTTCAATAAAATAATTTAACTTAAGCTAACTATTGAAAACTATTGCTGTTGAAGTGAATTTGCATATATAGACTGACAAAGTTATCTGACCCGGAGGGCATGTCAAATGTTATATGATAGTTCACTAGCGCCCCTTGTTAATGTTAAAAAATTGTCACAAAATGCTGTACTGTAGCTGTCTTGTAATATTTTTTTCTTGGTTTTACATTTTTTTTTTGAGAGCTATTCGCGATAGCAACGCGTCTGATAGGGCCAGATACCCTTGTTTGACTATAACTGTGGGTTTCAAGTTGTGCTTACCGTCATATATATTTTCACATAATTATATTTGAAACTACAGATATAACAATGTGTCACATTAGTCGAAACCCACAGCTAAAATGGTGTTTACCGTTGGGCCGATCGGCCTAACGCTTTTTGGCCGAACAATTGGAATTGATCGGTATACCGATCGGCCCAATAGAAAACACCTATTAAAATTATTAATTTTCAATGCATGTTTGCTAATTTTTGAATAGTGGGTGCTAAATTGAAGTATTTTAAAATTGTATTAGTTGGAAACGAAATGTACATAATTATGAATGTTGTTTAGAATTGGCAGAAATTGCCGTTTAGGTATAAAGTATTAAAGTGTGTTAATTATTGATTTTATTATTAAAATGCATTAAAAATAAGATTTCATGTTGTATTGTGTAAAAATCAATTGATTTTTTTTAAATATAAAGTTAAATTTGAAATGAATTCGGCAACTTTTAATATATCAAGGTCAAATGTACTGCCAAATGTTAAAAGTATTATTTATAAAATCATTGAATGTTTAGTTTAACAAGAAATCTGACTGTTATTATTTATAAAGGGAATTAAGTAATTTCATTAAGCTGCGGCGTTGGAATTAACGCGCCCCCAGACGTACTTTTATGGCCTAATATTCAGACGATTTGAGTTAAAGATAACAAATAGAAAGGAATTGTTAGCTTGTGAGGTACAAAATGCTTTATTATCTTATACTCAAAAGACCTAACAATCAATTAATGCAAATATTTCAACATATATGTTGTAAGATAAAAATATTTAACAATACATTTTAGTTAGTAAATTGTGATCATTGCAGCCATATCTTTTGTTTCATATAAAATACAAATATTTAGAGGTCTCATACTGTATTTTTATATAATGAATAACATATTTATGTAAAAAATATGATAATAAAAGACATGCAATAACTTTGGTGTGCACACATTTTAGCAATATATTACTTGAATATATTTAAGTTATTTTACTGTAATGGACTATTATATTAAAATGCATATAATTTTTGTATAAAAGAAATAAGGCTTGAATGTTGATGTTTCATTTATTCTACAGTTATTCTGATAAACCTAAAACTCTATATAAAAATCTTCCATCATGATCGTAATAGCAATCCTTTATTTTGTAAGTGGCACCTTTTTTATAAGCTTTTTTAGGAATTCTTATCCTTTCTGGATAATCTATTGCAGTTATTGATTTATCAGATTCTTTATATTCTTTTAAATCAGTTTCTTGTTTATAACTTATCAAATCAATTTCCTTATTATTTAAAAGTTTTGATTTCTCTGTATGTACAGTGTCTATAATTATTCTATCTGGAGTATCCACTTCACTTCCACTTTCTAGTCTCTCCTTTATTCTTGCAGTTAAATCCTCTAATGTCATTCTTTGTGGATCTTTTATTACTTTTTTGTTGCTCCTTTCATTGTTATTGTTGTGCTGTGTTTTTTCAGACATTTCTGTTTCTTTTTCAGTATTATCTTTTTGTGCACACCTTTGTATAATTTGTTCAAATTCACCTAATTTTTCTGTTTGTGTTAAGTCTACTTTAATTGATTTTTGATTGAGAGGAGGTATTTGCCGTTCAGAAAATTTCAAGAAGTGTTTACGTAAATCCTCCGGTATATTTAAATTCCCCTCTTTAAGTTCTCTCCAATTTCTCATAGCAGATGCATCATGGCGTGCTATTCGTTGTTCAGTGGCTGGTTTCCAAGGATATTTTAACAATTTCTGAAACAAGTTAATTACAATATGATAAGAACCAAGTAAGTCTCCTTGCAAAGCAGTTGTATTGCTAAATCTCAAGATTCTAATGCATCTAATAAATACAATTGATCCATCTTCATATTTGCATAATCTATTCTATTTAACTATCTATCTAAAGAAAATATTTCAATTAAAAAGATGAAGTATATGTGTTCTTAGGCTTTTACAACAATGTATGTACAATTTAAAATATTAAAATAATACCTTTACAACTGGTACTGTGACAGGGAAACTTTCTGCTATTCTTTGTGGTGTCCATTCATCAGGTTGTGTCGTGGCTAGGTGACGAATTTGTTCTTTTTCACTCCAAGTTAATAGATTTGGCATATTCTCTTTGAAATACTTCTCTTTTACAATTTTGTGCTGTAGGTCATATTTTCCTATCAAAGTTTCATTTAAATGTTCATTGTAGGCTTCACCAACCTGGATGAACAAAAATAGAGTTTTATGTTCGTTGTAAATCATTACATAGATAAGGTAACTGACCAACTCACATTATAGAAACTGCTGTTTGATTTTTCAAGAAATTCTTCGGCATCTTCATCTTCGATCTTAATTCCCTGCTCTTGAAATGCTTTTACTCTTTTATTCAATCCCGGGTTTGCAGTAAGCTCTGGACGCCGCCTATTTCTTAAGTTTCTTACAATTATGTTGGACGAATTTAAAAAATACTTTAATTTTAAACCAAACATTTTACTAAATTAGGATCAACCCAAAACTATACTAAGATAAACAAAACAAGCATAACCTTTTAGTTTGTGTGAATACCGGATTTCTTAAAATAAAGAATCAAGAAATTGTAAAACGTCAAGGCGATCAACACATGACATTGACAATTGACATGAATAAGACGGGTCGAGTCCAAAACAGTTTTGCTAAAACTACAAGGAAATCTGTTCGTAGATCTTTCGTAATTTTTGTCATTTTTATTTGATTATCATCATCAAATGTTAATGTAGTTTTTAAATTTTATTACACGTTTACATTTTAAAAAATCTTACAGTTTAGCACCGCATCCGTATTTGTGGACTGTGGAAAATTAAGCAATTAATGTCATTGTCAAAGTATATATTCACTTCAATAATCATTAAACTTTTAATAATTTTATAAATGTACTTTACAACTTTTGTTGTTTTACAATTCTATATTTATAGTAAATATCTAATCTAATTATAAAAAATGGACGAATCAAAAAAAGAACCTCAAACACTAAGTGTCGAAGAACTTAAAAACAAGGGCAACGAATGTGTAAAAGATGGGAAATTCATTGAAGCGGTTTTACATTATACACATGCTATTAAAATGGATCCTAGCAATTATGTTTTGTATAGTAATAGGTCATTTGCATTCCTGAATCTGGACCAACATTATTTATCATTACAAGATGCAAATGAAACTGTGAAATTACAACCTCAATGGGCAAAGGTAATCTATTAAATTACTGTATATGGTAACTATAATATACAAAATTTGGTTATTATATTTTTAATTTCTTTTCTTTTTGTCAGGGTTACTTTCGTCGTGCTGAAGTTGAAGCTGCTAGTGGGCTGTATGATGAAGCAATTGTGTCATACACTATAGCTTTAAAACTTGACCCTCAAAACCCGAAACTGATGGAGTCCATTAAAAATATAACTGATATGCAAAAGCAGAAGATACAAAGTAAGTCCCAATTTTTAATTTCTACATATTTTGTGTCACTGATTTTTGAAAAGTGAAATTGGAAAAAGCAAGTGACACTGAATGCATTAAAATATCAAACTTTCTGTCAAATTATCCTTATTTTGCCTTCAATGTGTGGTAATTGAAAAACTAAAATATTTTAAACATATGACACTTTGCAGAAGCTTTGTGAACGCAGCACTTACAAGTCTTCATGTAGATAAGCCAATTATTTAATTCCTTACTCGGCAATTGCCCTTTTTTCTTCTGAATTCATATTTAAAATATTGAAAAATGTTCGTACATTTAAATTATAATTTGATATTAAATTAAATTTTAATAAAATATTTAAGATATCTGGTATATTCTTTTTTAGAAACAATTTCATTGTAATATTTCAGGTAATCAAAACACTATTTGGATATGCACATGTTTGGGATTCATTGTTGGTATAGCAGTTGTTATACTGGATTACTGTTGCACAACCAATCCCACATTAGGGGTGAGTAATAAGTAATACTGGCTAGTTACTAGTATATTTTAATTCTAAGAAGCAATATTTCATTTATAATAATGAAAAAGTGCAGTCTCTATTGTAAAAAAGGCAGATTTAATACATTCAGCACTACTGACTCACCTGGCTTCGAAAAAATTATGACAATGTTTTCCCACATTTAAAATTAACAACACCCTGGTATAAAATTGAATACTAAAGTATATTATTTTTTCAGCATCCTTTCAGTATGGTTGCATTTTCAATAGCATTAGCGGGTTTAGGCTGGTCTATTGGAAAGTCTGTAACATTGATGAATACATGGGGCGCAGGCAAGTCACTCCAGCCACCTGAGGAATTAAGTAAGATCATATATTTTTTTGTGCACTCTTTTATTATTAGTTTTTAATTTGTTAGCTGATCACTAACACACCAGTAAGATCATGCACCTATTCTAAATCAGATATGCCTTGCCTCTCACAATGGCATAGCTTTAGTTTAGAGTAAAAAGAAGTTGAATATCATTATTCACTTTCTCATAGTAAGACATTGATGACTTATTTAATCTGTCCGCAACTTTTCTTTCACAAAGTAAAATAAAAGAAAATTGTCACTGAGTTTTTTTGTCTTGTTTTCCAGTTGGAAGTGACAATGCAAATAAAGAAACTGCACAACCAGAAAAGAAACCAAAATATAGTAAAGCGCAAGCAAGACAGAGGTTTAAACAAGGAAGACTTTAGTGACTTATACATGATGTTCATTAGTTGTAATGGGAATACGGGAAATATTGTAAGAATTTGCTGTTTTTATTAATGATACTTGCCATTCTTTTGAATGTTTTAACTTACCCTTAGTAAATCAATATTTTAAAAATAGCATATTATTTGGGTGGATCAACTCCCACTATCTTCCTTTCACCAGTTTCTTCAATTCTTCAAAACTGACAAAATTAAGGCCACAATTTGTGAGGCACATGAGTGTGACAATTTGGTTGTTGATAACAAAAATTCTAAAGTAACCATAAACATGATTAGTTTAAGATGTAGATAAATAAATTAATAAAATTATTTTTATTTACATGTTTAAATTTCTAATTTCACCTTTTTGAGTACAAATTTTTATACATATGTACATGTCATTATTGCAAAAAGAAGGGTAGTCATGAAATTTATTACATTAAAATTATAAAGAAAGTTTAGTATTAAATGGTTGTGAATTACAGTTTCTAAGATAATAACGAATGACCTTAAGATAAATCCTATCATAAAAAATGTTTAATTTGTTTGTTGATTCACAAAGTATTAAGATAAGGTATGTTCCTTCAAACACAGTATAAATGTGAACCACCAGAATCTATAAATACCACAAGGTTATATAGAAACAAAATATTAAGTCGCATTTAAAATTAAGGTATATAAATATATGTAATTTTAGATGTAAATTCATTATATCAGCCACATGTCGCTCATTGTTGCGTTGGCGTCCCTTATCCAGGATACATTAGTAACCTTAACCAACAATCCATCTTGTGGGAGGCGTACTCAGGCTACATTGAACCATCCGTGGCCATTTTAGTACTTTACAGCCCAAATTTAATAATATGTGGACATAAAATAAATATACATATCCAAATAAAAACTACCTAAAGGGAAAATATTTTATTGATCCTAGTGTATATTTAAAAAAAATGTTATTTATACATTTTTATCCATACAAGTTCTTGGTCTCATGTCCTTAAACAATAAAAAAAAACGGGGACTAAAGATCTATACAAGTGTAATCTATTATTATATTAACTATTAATGATCTAGGAATTTACAATGCATTTGATGATTGACTTATATGGACATTGTCCTAGACATTTCTTGAAGAAACGCATACCTTGTAACCATCCAAGTACATTTGTGCAAGTATATTTGACAGATAAGTTTTTTTTCTTTTGAATATTCAAATGCAGCTAAAGTAATAATTATTGAGTAATAATTTGTAAAATAAAGGTTAATCGATTTTTTTTTTTCGAAATAAAATACTTTATAAATGGATTGTATTTTTAAAACAAGATAAAAATAGTTAATCAAATTAAATTACGCCCAAATTCGTAGCTAACAATTATATAAGATGTGCCAATGATTTGAAAGCAAATATTCATACTGGCTTTGGCTGATTTCTGTTCAGTGAAATCATATAATGTAATGAAGTCTTCTTATGTAATATATGTTTTATCAAAGCTCCTTATTCTATGTAATATTTAATATCATACCTTAATGTAGCTGACAATAAAATTCAGCATTTTAATTTTTAACAAAATATGTACTTACCTCATTTAACAAGTATAAAAGCTATGCTAATATTATATACATAAAGATGTCATTGTTCTAAAGATGCTAAGAAACTATGTCACCTAATATAATAATTATTTCTCCGATTTGAAAACGTGAGAGGTTAATTCTCTCAATTGTTATTATTTCTCTCAACGAAGCCTTAATATGATAATAATTTTATGTACAAAGACATATCTTACATAATTTACTGAATAAGGAGCTTTGGCTATGTATTAAACAGTATTAGAATATTGTTTTTTTTCACAACTTTGTATTTTCATGTAAAGGTATAAATAGTAATAATAATTTGTAATAATCATTATTGCATCCGTAAACCAGTACTGCAACATATTGTATTCAACATCTGGTAACTAATTCATAGTTTCCTCGAAGTAATCAATATTAAAACTGATTGTGTTTAAATGTTGAACTTTTCCGTTTAAATTTACCAAACTTTTTAAAAAAGTTTCGTCATTCACTATCTGAAATTGCTTTTTTTCGTCTTTTGGCTTGTTTAGGTTTCACAATCTCTTCCTCCTGAAACATAAATCCAATAGATCATAGTTAAATTTTACAAATTGTATTAAATACTGATTTAGGGTATGTTCCGATATGCACTGCGACCACTGTACAGTGTGACGTCAATTCAGTATACTGTGAAGCCGTTCCTTTATAGCCAGTTATACTGGTTACGATTTAAAACGGAACGCAATCCCGTATACTGTCAGCCGCATTTTTTGACGCAACATTCAAATGAGTGTATTCAAGTTTTCTAGTACATTAAAAAAACTGTTTTGGAGTATTGTCAAATTAAAAATATTTTAATTAATATTAATTGTAAATTGAATTTATAATATAATAAAAGTAAGAACTTTTTACTAACTAATTACAGAACTTTAAAATTTTTTGATTAAACTGTAGCTTTGTTTATAAGACGTTAGGCACTCGAGTGGTTTTGACTGATCACGTGATCAAGGTGCTGCGAGTACCTTACCTCGTAAACGCCTGTGCTCTCAGTAGCATATGGCGGCGATTTATGACGTCATATATTTCCCTAGGGTACTGCGGCAGTATACTGGCAGTCCATAACGGAACGAATTTTTCTACAGTGATAGCACTGCGCAGTGCTCGCAGTACATATCGGAACATACCCTTAATAAGAAATAAGTGTAACAAATAAAATTATAAATAATACCTCACTATCCTCATTTGAGGAATGTAAATTTTGATTTAGAGGTAAAGAATTTGAAATTAACTTTCGGGCTCTTCTTGATATTGGTAGTTCATCTTCCCACGCCAGAGAGAACAGCTGACTATATTGTCTCTGAAAGAAATAATAAATGTTTTTTATCTCGTGTAAGATTTATAATCTTTTAGAAATGGCAAAACTTACTCGTAAGCTGTCACTGCTATTGGACTGTGAGTGTTGTAGAGCTTTTTGCATACATTCCATGTTGAAAATAGACATATCTTCCTGCTCTACACAACGTACCCTTATTTGTTCCAAATGACCTAAAACCTTGAAGAAAATTTTAAAATATGTTCAATTAGAATTCCATTGTTTTGTATTAAAATACTTTAATAAAGAGGGCTATTAACAAATTGTGGATAAATTGATATCCCCTAATAAAGTAAAATTAAACATACTTGTTCCGCTGAAGGTGGTGCATTGGGTGGTATACTCTGTTTACCAGGACGTTTTCTCTTATTTGGACTTGTGCCAGGGTATCTAGTGCTTAATAACACTGAAAGTAAATCTCCAACTTTGTCCTCAAAGTCTTGACACCAATACATAATAGTGGAGACAACAAATGTATCGTCATCATCCACTGTTCTACAAAACATTTGTCGCAAAACGTCCGCAGTCGGACGCTCTTGTTTCAACATTAACAAGACCGAGGTGACGGCCTCAGCATGACCTTTATAAGATAACTTGGGAATGATTGGTAAAACATCTTCAACAGAGATATCATGAGCCGTTAAAAGTTGCCAAAGACAATATTGTTCGAATGTCTCCCATCCAAGACTCGTTGAAAGCATGGTCGTAATATCATCAGATTTGAACATCATCAAAGTGCCCTGCAGTGTGAGGCATACAAGACGCTGTAATTGAACTGCATCCAAAGTTGAAACTATCACATTCAGCAGTTTGATGTGATTCTGTGCTTGGTCTTTGAATTCTCTATATATATCTGGTATCAACCACACCAATAGATTAGCATCACTTTCTTGACACTTCTCAAAATCGTAAGCCAAATTATCAGCTAGCTTCAGTTCCAAGTAATTACAGTAATTTTTATATACATCAACTTTGAATTTCACATTTTTTTTTCTACCTCCATCTCGCTCTGCCTTTCTGTCTCGTTCGTAACATACTTTCAAGTAAAATAATAAACAAAATCCTATGTTTTGAAACGAACTTTGTACATGGATCTCCTTAAAAATATCTAGTACTAATTTTCGCTTTGCCTCTGTTCCTTCAGTTAAATAAGTGAACATTGCAAAGACAGGTGAATCCAGTACAGCTTCTAGTTCTGTGGGTGTAGGATTAGAAGTGATTTTGACAGGAGGAGCGTCTTGAAAAATAGCTGCAAATAAATCTGCAAGTGAGGACGCTGTTGGCATTGGACTGCCACATGCATTAATAAAAGCTTTAGTTGCAGTTGTAGATCTTTCATCTAATAATGTTTCTGCAAAGGGACGTAAAATTAATGGCAGTGCTGCTGCCAACTCTGGTCTTTCCCTTGCTCTCACTTCAGATAGTGGTATGTCATCATCATCAGTGTCTTCTGTTAAATTATTATGAGGTTCATCTTCATCATCCGAAAATGCAGGTTCATCTGACTCCATCTTAGGTAAATCATCAAGACCTTCTTCACGAACACCAGAAGCCCCTTCTCCATTGCTGTTGCTACAGAATTCCTTGAATGTTTCTCTAACAGTTGTTCGTAATTCCCTATCTAATTTGGGTGAATCAAATAATGGTTGCAAATTTGGCAAAACTCTTTTCTCAATAATTTGCTGGAGAGAATTAAATATTCCTTGTCGAACTTTATCTGAAAATGGTGGATAATAATTTGGAATAATTCGACACAAGAAATCTAACAAAGTTGCTGTAACAGCTGGATGTGATCTCATGGAATGATGCATTACTAAGATTGCTGGTTCAATATTCATTATGTTATCTTTATCTGGATCATAGAATAACCAGTCATAAAAGAGTGCAAGTTTGGCATTAGATGCTGCCACATTTGATGTACATGTAGTGAGAAGCCATCCAATAACTGCCCATCTTGGAATGATGTCCGAACACAGCAATTCATTTGTTGGATGAATTACACCTACAATGAATCTTATCATATCACTCCGAAGTGATTGAGATTCAGGGGTGGCTAAATATTGTCTTTGAAACCATTCTTGGTACTTTTTATGGTGTCCAAATCTCACTTGAGAAGTAAGAAAAACAAGTTTTCTTTCCATATCTGGTGTTATCCTTGATTGTAAATACCTTCTTGAAGTTCTTGTGTTCAGTATTTGCAGGACACTTGTAAAGTTTGGACACAGCGACCTGGGATTTGTAAGAATGTCTTGCCATAATTGATGGAATTCAGGAATGCGAGCCACATTTTGGAGGAGTCTCACCAAATCTCGTCCTAAAGATAACACATCTGTGAAATGTTCTCTTATAAGAGTTATTACAAAATTAACTTCTTTTTGACGCAATGCCATTAAATGTGGTACATTGTGATCTTCAATTAATCTCAAGTATGTATATACAACCATGCATATTAACATGGGAAATTTCTCTAACCATACTTTATTTTCAATGTAAATATCTAAAAGAGATTCTACTAGATAAATGTTTTTTGGTGTTATATCTCCTCCTGATGCATAACGCATTAGGTTCCAACAAACATTATCAACCCCCGTAACAGCGTTCCTCATCATTTCTTTTATAAGCCATAACAGCTGATTCCTTGTAGTATCATGAAATCTCAAATATCTTTCTAAAATCAAATTTGACAAATTGTTAAGCACACACGTTAATCCATCTCTAGTAATAAGTGTTAGATCTCTGTAGCATTTGGTTGCATTGTGTGGTTCAGTGAGAATGGACAGGAGCATTCCAAGTGATATGTCTTCATGATTCTTACAAACAGCATTATTTAGTGCATCGTGAGCCTCCTTCTCGCTACAATCAGCTATTAGGGACTGCAAAAAAGTGTACGCTCTTTCATATCTCTGTAACAAAAAGTTAGGTTAATGGTATACATTTAGTATATCTAAAATATATTTTAAAATTTCGCGCCAAGACTACAGCGCCGCCGTCGCTATTGCGGGGAAACTGCGTTTTACATGGCCGACTAAATTATTCTTTGTTGAGGAATAGCAAATTTGTAGTCATTACCTCTTCAATTTCATCCTTGTTTTCAATAACAGTGCACACAAAAAGTTTAGGTATGTTAACCTTTGCCTGTTCCATCGTTACAATATTTTCTCAACTATTTTAACGATCCAAAGTCTGACTGCATGGCTATTGCCGCTACCACTGCCGTGGGAGAAAAATACACATATACATCCAATATACCATTGCAGTGTACTCTACTTACAGATTAAAATTCTAGTTGACTTGACATGACATGTTGGTGGTACAACAAAATGATAGCGCACTTTTGTGTTGCTACTATCAAAAAAATTGGTCTACCTATGTTCCGTTATCAATAAACACTACTATTAATATTTATAAAAAAATAGTTTTATAATGATTAACAAATTGACAATTAACACACGTTACTTTGAATTAAATTAAAATAAAGAGCCAACACTTTACTTGCAGGGAGAAGACGCTCTGCCTTCATACGCCTGAATATCGGTTACATATCTTTATGAGTTTAAATAAATTAAAACAACTTAGTTTACTAATAATACTTACAAATAACATTGAAACTAAATCAGGGCTTACGATTTTTAGGTTATAATTTGTTGATGAACAATATTAACAATCTTTGATATTTTTATAATCTATGTTCCTCTTCCTTTTCTTCATTATGGCGGACTGGTGTGTGACTTTGTAACCTTTGTAACGATGTAATGGTGCCATATTAAACAATTATTATAATAAGTTACTCTTATTTATTCACTGCCACTACCTGCTTTAATAGGTTATGGGCCCAGAAAAGACCGAAGCCATAACCGTGAAGCGACTTCGAGTTGTTACGCAGTGAGTAAGAGTGAACTTGGTTGGCAGACATTTTGTCTTGTGCGGTTGAATATCGAAACGTGCTTGGCCATGGAGAATTTGGCAGGCAGATCAATTCTCATGGGGATAAAGCCTTTCGATGGCACAGTAAGTTATAGTAACTGGTTGTTTAGAGTCCGGTTGGTACTGGAGCAACACGAGGTTTTATCGGTGTTGGACGAAGTGCAGCCTACAGATCCGGAAATGTTGGCACAATTTAAAAAACGAGATGTTAAAGCCAGGAATCTCATCGTGCAAAGTTTGGCTGATAGTATATTGACTATGATAAAAGATAAAAAGACAGCCAGGGAAATAATTGACACCTTAAGTGCTACCTATGAGAAGAAGGGCATGAAGTCATTGGTTTCAGCTCAGAAAGCTTGGCGCAAATTAGAGTTTCGTAATGATAAACCACTTAAGGATTTTATAAATATCTTCGAGTCATTGGCATCAGATGTCAAGGTTGCCGGAGGGAAGATTGAAGAGAATGAAATGGTTAGTCAGCTTTTAGTAGCAATGCCTTCTGAATATGACAGTGTGGTTTCTGCGATGGATATTCTTTGTAACAAAGATAAATCTGCGGTTACACTGGAGTATGTAAAGAACACTTTACTGGCTGAGGAGGAGCGTCATGTCAAGAGAGATGTGGTTTCAGACTCGTCTCAGTTCCCAGGAGCATTAGCGGCAAGGTCAGCTTATGTGAGGAATAACAAGCAACATTCAAGAAAGCCTATTAGGTGTTACTTCTGTAAATCTGTTGGTCATAAAAAGGCAGATTGCTTTAAGTATAAGGCAAGATCACAGAATGAAACAGGTGCTGTTGCTGAGGAAAATAGTTCTGCAAGTTGTACTTTAATTACAAGTGAAAATACTGCTTTGAGTGCTGGTCAGTCCTGTGATGATATAGTGTTTGTTATAGACAGCGGGGCAAGTTCTCATATAGTAAAAAGTGATTATAGACGCCTTATGTATGATGTTTCTAATGTGGATGTAGACATTAATGTAGCTAAAGCGGGTCACTTTGTGACTGCCAAAGAGAGAGGTAATTTGAAATGTTTATCTGATGTAGGGAACAGTGTCACCATTAAGGATGTATTGATTTGTGAAAATATTTTGTTTAATTTATTGTCTGTTAAAAAATTAGAGGAAAAAGGTTTTCAGATAACTTTTGAAAAGTCAGTTGTAAAAATAATAAGAAATGGTGTGGTAATTATATCAGGTCACACATTTGGCAATTTGTATGTAATTAAATTGACAGCTATATCTGAATGTGCAAATGTCAATGTGAGTAACAGTATTGGTATTACAGATCTGTGGCATAGGAGAATGGGTCACTCTTGTAGGTATCCATCTAAAAGTTTATGTGAAATATGTTTACAGGGTAAGCAGACTAAGTTACCATATCTTAAAAAGTTGCCAGAAGATAGAAAAGCAAAAAGAATTTTACAGTGTATTTCAACTGATGTATGTGGTAAAATAAGTCCTCCTACACATGATGGTTATAATTATTATGTAAGTTTTATTGATCACTTTAGTAACTTTTGTGCTGTGTATTTAATGAGAAACAAAAGTGAGGTTTTTGCAAAATTTAAAATGTATGTTGCATTAGTAGAGGCAAAGTTTAATTGTTCTATTGAAAATGTAAGATGTGATCAGGGAGGTGAGTATCAGTCTAAAGAATTTCTTAATTTTTGTAAACAGAAGGGAATACGAGTTAGTTACTCAATGGCTCGTAATCCACCACAATCAGGAAAAGCTGAACGTTTTAATAGAACTATCGTAGAGATGACTAGATGTCTTTTATTTGAGAGTGGTATGTCGAAGGAGATGTGGGGTGAAGCAGTTATGTGTGCTTTGTATTTAATTAATAGATTACCATCTTCTGTGTTGCCTAAAAACACCACTCCTGCCAATCTCTGGTATGGTTTTAAGCCTGATTTAAGTAAAATTAAAGTTTTTGGTTGTCCTGCTTATGTGTATATTCATAAAGAGGATAGAAAAGGGAAGTTAGATGAAAGAACTAAGAAATTGTTTATGATAGGGTATTGTGATAATGGCTACCGATTATGGAATTCTGAGGACCGAAAGGTAGAGACAGCGAGGAATGTTATATTTGATGAGTTTTGGAATAAAAATGTTAAGGATGATAATATGTGTAATGATCAATATAACATAATTGAGGAACCTGTCAATGAATCTGTGTCTAGTGATAAGTCAATTTATACTGATTTAAATAGTTCAGGGGAAGGTAGTAAGTCACCTTCTGGGTCATCAGATGTCTCCATAAGTAACAATTGTAAGCCTACACCAGGAGCTAGTAGTGAGCTGGAAGTGAATAAAAGGTCTAGAATAAGAAAGATACCTAAATATTTACAGGATTTTGAGTTAGATATGCTGGCTCTAGCTACTTGTTTGGGTGTACCCGAGACATATGATGATGCAGTTAAGGAACCTGAGTGGAGTAAAGCAATTGATGAGGAGTTAAAGTCTTTAGAGTCAAATGGTACTTGGGAAATTGTAGATAAACCAAGAGATACTGAGATTATTGACTCAAGATGGGTTTTTACTGAGAAGTTAGTCGATGGTAGGTCTCGCAAAAAGGCAAGATTAGTTGCACGTGGTTATCAGCAGACTAGTGTTGTTGAGGAAGATGTTTTTGCACCCGTTGCACGTATGACTACTCTCCGTATTATGCTTTCAATTTCAGTAGAAAGGCAATTATATATACAACAATTAGATGTTCGCTCAGCTTTCTTAAAAAGTAGTTTAAAGGAACCGGTTTATATGGAACTCCCTAGAGGTTTAAAATGTGATGTAAATGGTAAAGTTTGTAAAGTATTAAAGTCACTGTATGGTTTAAAACAAAGTCCAAAAAGTTGGAATGATCATATAAATCTGGAGTTATTAAAAATAAATTTTGTTAGATCCAAAATAGATCCATGCTTGTATTTCAGAGGGAATACTTATATTTTAATATGGGTTGATGATTTCTTTATGATGTCTAATAGTATAGAAGAGTTAGAAAATATCAAATTGTATTTATCTACAGTAATGGAAATTCATGTTTTGGGAAATGGAAAAGAATTTCAGTTTTTGGGTCTTGATATTAAAAAATGTGAAAATGGTAATATTACTGTGAGTCAGACTAATTTAATACAGAAAATATTGTTAAAGTTTAATATGACTGATTGTAAGACAAGTAAAGTTCCTATGCAGCCTAAGCTTAATTTAACTAAGAGTAATGAAAATGTGAATTGTAAATTACCTTATAAAGAATTGCTCGGAAGCTTGATGTATTTGATGATAGGGTCAAGGCCAGATTTGTGTTTTGCTGTGTCATATTTTGGACGTTTTCAAAATTGCTATGATAATGTACATTGGTCTCATTTGAAAAATGTTTTAAAGTATCTAAAGTATACTGTTAATGTTACTTTGAATTTTGTGAAATCTAAGTCTGATGTTCTAAAAATTAAGGCTTATGTGGATTCTGATTTTGCATTTGATATAAATGACAGAAAGAGTATTTCCGGTTATGTTATAAAATTAAATGATAATGTTTTGAGTTGGCATTCTAAGAAACAATCTGTTGTGGCTCTTAGTAGTTGTGAGTCTGAATACTATGCATTATCAAGTTGTTTAGTGGAAAGTCTTTTCATAAAGAGTATATTAAGTGAGATATTTCAGTATAAAGAGATAATATATGTTTTTGAAGATAACATGTCTACAATTAAAATGGCTAAAACATGGGAAACAAAGAGATTTTGATATAAAATTTCATTTTGTTAAGGATTTGATTGCTAAAGGGTTAGTGGAAATTTCATATATAGAGACTAACAAGCAGTTGGCTGATATAATGACTAAGTCGTTGAGTTACAGTAAGTTTAGATCTTTTTGTCAGGATATGAATCTTATCTGATTGTAATATTGGAAGGGGGTGTTGATGAACAATATTAACAATCTTTGATATTTTTATAATCTATGTTCCTCTTCCTTTTCTTCATTATGGCGGACTGGTGTGTGACTTTGTAACCTTTGTAACGATGTAATGGTGCCATATTAAACAATTATTATAATAAGTTACTCTTATTTATTCACTGCCACTACCTGCTTTAATATAATTTATAGTGTTAGTTTCAAAAGAGGCAACATTGGACCTTGCCAAGCTGCCATTACGCAACATTAGTCATGCCTCAACTAACAACTAAAATTGATGACCTGCAGATCAGCTCACGATTAGCATGTGTGAATCAGATCAGTGAAGCGGCTCATAGCTCAGCTTAATTTGTACCTGCATAGAAATATGATTTGCGTTTCGAGCTACGACTGCGACTAGGCAGCTCGCGGCTCGTCGATTAACATAGTTATGGTACATTGAAACAAGCCGCAAGCTGCATATTACTTGTAAAGCCGCACTCAACGGTTTAAGTCTATGAGATCTGAACTATTGAACCGGTTCAGTGTTGATTTAACACGTCTACGTGACATCAATAGCAAGGCAAGCGATACAAGTACAAGATAAATTAAAAAAAATACACAGTAATCCGCCATTTTTGTTGAGATTGTAAATTTAGTTTCCCGCTTTACGTTTATAGTTTTAAAAATAAAGTTATAATCATAGTACATACTTTGTAATCAAAACATAAGTTAAGGTAAGTTAATATTTGACAAATGCAAACTTTATAACTCTTTTTATTTTTTTATGTACGCCGGCATTTTACCCCTAGATTATTACTTTATTTGAAGTAATGTTTTAAGAGAAATTGTTCCAAAGCAAGGGTCATGGATAACCAGAAAGAAAAGGAAAGAGACCGATCTAGACGTGGGGACAGGCCTTCCCGCTTTTCAGATGTTGAGAGAGATCGATCAAATGATCGCGAGCGAACGGAAGGAAAACGATTGTTTGTGTCAAATATTCCCTACGAATACAGATGGACTGATCTTAAAGATTTATTTAAGGAAAAGGTAATTGTGACCTTGTGACATATAATAATTTTAACAACTAACCAAGTCAATAGCAAACATTCAATAAACAAAAACATTATCAGACATATTTTCATAATAAAAATTTCTCAACACATTTCATGTACCACGACATCATTAAAACCTGCAAATTAAACAACAATGTGCACTTTTTTAATAGATAGAGAATATGAGTTTGACCAATTAATGAAAAAACACTATGTTTAATATTTCCTACCTGTGCCACAATTCCTTTATAGAAGTAATCTGATCATTTTGCCAAATCTGAGAAAACAAATAAATATTTTCCCATTCTAAAATTAAATGATTAGCCATATTATCCATGATGCATTGGTTACTTTAAATACTCATATCATTTCAGGTAGGTGATGTAGCCTTTGTTGAATTGTTCACCGATGATCATGGAAAGCCTCGGGGATGTGGTGTTGTTACTTTCTCCACTTCGGAAGCTGCAAAGAAAGCTCTGTCTGTTATGCATAGATATGAGTTATTTGGACGGAAACTTGTATTGAAAGAGGAAATGGGTAAGACGAGCAATAGAAATAATATTTTCAAAAATACAGCTAGAATTTTTGTACTAATTGGTGCTCAAGAATAATCCTAAGATTACCTTAATGAACTTGTGATGTACAAATTGTATGAATATAATAATTTAATGACTAGAGCGAGAGATAGAATGTGATTGTGGTCTTTGTGATATTAGTGAATTTTTAGCTAAATCCAATACAGTCAGTCCTGGATAAAGAAGAGTAAAAGGAAGTGCAATATTTTTTCTTGCATAAAGAGGTTTCTCTCTTAACTCTTCATGCGTATGGAGTTGGGACTGGATAATGACTTGCGTATAGAGGTTTCTTATTAACCCATGTTCAACTCTTATAGATTTATGATTCAATGACTAATCTTATGAGCTTGGTGCCTACAAAGGTAGAGAAAAACTAAAGAAAACATGAATGGATATGTGTAAGAAGGGAGGGACATTTTATCTTAAAAGATATATTATTGCAGGAAATAGTGATAGAAGTAGAAATAATACAAGATCAGGTGGAGGCAATTCCAGAAATGCTAGAGATGAAAAAGATAAGTGAGTATAATGTTTCTTTTACATATTAATAAATAAAAAAAATTCTTTATCCTTACTTAGTATTCAAACTGATAATGAGATGTAAATTTTCTTGTTTAAAATTTCAAGGATCACTTGTATTGGTTAATAGTAATTACAAAAGCATGCATTTAGACAAATATATTTAAATTTTTATTTAAAGATTTTTTTATATCAAAAGGTAGCAAACAAGCAAATGGCAACCTGGGTTTGTCGAAATAGCGAGGCCACTGTTGCCTATAGACATCTGCAAATGCTGATGCATTGCTTACCTTTAGTCAACGGAAAAGGGGACACACAGAAAGAGGATATGTCCCTTCTTCCGCCAAATCAATTTTCTCTTCCCATTCTTTTCTAATAAGAAAAGGGTGGGAAGGGAAAGAAGACTAGAATTAGGCCTCTGGCACCACACTCATCTGACGAAACGCGGAATTGCTTCCCCTACATGCCTGTCTTTTGTGTGGTAGTGGTATTTCACTGGTCGACCCGGCCTATTCATGCACCCAACAAATATTGTTATTGCGGGATCTACCAGATCTACTAGATTGTAAATGTTTAATATTTATGTCTATAGTTGGGGTCCGAGTAAGCCAAGGGAGTCTGAGAATTACAACACCTATGGCTTGAGTCTACAGTTTTTGGATTCAATCAATGTTCAACCACCACTTGTTAAAAAAGTGTTTGTTGCAAATGTAAGTATAAACTTCATTAATATTTCTATGTTTAAATGCTAGATATAACATACTAATCAATATAAGATATTAAAAACAAGTGATTTTGGAAAATATTAACAAGTTAGATGAATAAACTATTTTGTATACTAAAAAGATGAACAATAGACATTAGTTTGTAGAAAATAAATCTTAAAAATAACTATGGTTATGATTCATTGTTTAGTTGGACTACAAAGCTGACCGAGCAAAGATCAAGGAGGTGTTCAAAATGGCAGGAAAAGTGTACAACATTGATTTGGCTGTGGACAAAGATGGGAATAGTAGAGGCTTTGCTGTTATTGAATATGACCATCCAGTTGAAGCTGTACAGGTAAATTATATCTTGTTAAAAATGAAATGTTTGTCAAATATGAATGTTGTATTAATTTGGTAATTTGGACTAATGTTGATTGGAAAGATTTTGTATTTGGACTGGAAAGATTGCTGTTTTGTCTTTATAAAGTTTCAAATTTTCAGGCAATTTCAATGTTCGACAAGCAAATGTTGTATGACCGTAGAATGACAGTCCGTATGGACCGCGGTACATCAGATAAAAATGAGTTAAAGCTTCCGGAAGGATTGAAAGGTATTGGGTTAGGTTTGGGACCTAACGGGGAACCATTGAGAGATGTCGCTAGGAATCTGCCCCAAGGACAGAATACAACGAACATTGGTTTGTCTGGAGCTAACACGGCTATTGGTGGGGGAGTACTGGGTGCAGTGCCTACAGCAGGAGTTGCGCTCAATGGCCTCGGTACTGGCTTACCTGCAACTACATTAGGCACAAACGCTGCACTTGGGGGTGGCTTGAGCTTGCAGGTATATAGTTATATAGTCTATTTTAGATTTATAATTTTACTAATAACAATTTAAGTTTATAATAATTAACTAGGTGTTGCCTGCGACTCCGTCCGCGCAATTAAAAAACAAACAAGTAGCCTATGTTCTACATAAGTGCCAAATTTCATCAAATCAAGATCCGTTGAGATGTTCCAGAGATATTTTGTAACAAATATTCATCCATATAAACTTTCGCATTTATAATATTAGTAAGATTAGCAATTCCTTAGCCTGTCTAAAGACAAATAGCTGGGGCTACTTACACATAGAAAAGGTTTTCTTTCAATGGTGATTTTTTGAAAATCAAACTGAACAATGAAGCAGACAGCAATTTTTTTTTAAATATTAGATTTATCACTTCATAAACAATTTTAATAAATAATATGTTGATTGTTGCGAATTTTTTTTTTGCAGGCTCTAGGGTTGACAGGTCTGGGAGCTTTACAGAATCAATTGCTCCAACAAGGTTTGACGGCTAATGATCTAGCAACGGTTCTCTCAGCGCAAGCTAATGTTAACACAAACAATTTGGCAATGAACTCAACGGATATGACACCCAACATGATGTCAAACACAAATCTAAACAGTAATGTTATTGGCAACGCTGGTCTTAGCAGTGGACCATTATCAGGTATTTATTATGTAGACTGTAGAGCGTCGATTATCCGAACTATGGTTATATTCTTGCCTTTAGGGAGGGGGTAATCTTCAAAATACCCTGTGTTCTAGTGGAAAGTCAGTTATGTGAGACATACTCATTAAAAGTCCCTCGGTAGCCACCCTCAAGTCGAACTGCCTATATAATACTAGCGACCCGCCCCGGCTTCGCACGGATGCAATGCAAAATATACCTACTACAGAATGTCCTTATACACAACGTTCACAGCGTTCACATTAGAAACCTTTAAATTTATCAGTGTTTCTCTACTATATTATGCATTTATTATACATACAAACCTTCCTTAAGAATCACTCTATCTATTAAAAAAAACCGCGTCAAAATCCGTTGCGTAGTTTTAAAGATCTAAGCATACATACGGACATACAGCGAAAGCGACTTTGTTTTATACTATGTATATTGATGTTTCAAATAAGAATGTGCTTTAGCCTTGTTCTATAAAAAAGCTGGAAAACTTTAATTTTGTAAGCATATTATGTGTATCGCTTGTTGCAAATAAATGCCTAAATATAGTAAACAATGGATACAATACATTTTACATTTAAATTCTTAAATTCCTCGGAAAACAGTTGTATCTCTATAGAGTTAAACTAGTTCTTTGTAAACTCTTTTCTGATCACACATTTCCTATTACTTCGGATGATCGACGCTTAACTATAATTGATTATTTTATTAAGTAAAATTTGAAATATTCCTCTAATAGGTTTTGGTCCTGTTCCAGGTCCCAACAGACAGATGGTGAATACATCAGTCCAAAGTCAGAACTATGTCAGGGACACGCGGCCGGAACAAAGTTCAAGAGACAAAATATCTGACATGGTTATAATTACTAATGTTAGTATGATTTTAATTGTCTTCTTTTAACTTTAATCTATATATATAAATATATATAAAGAAAGTCGTGTTAGTTACACTATTTATAACTCAAAATCAGTCGAACTGATTTAGCTGAAAATTGATGAGGAGGTAGCTTAGATTTTTTTTATCTTGTGTGCTTTTTTTTTATTCTGCGCGGACGGAGTCGCGGGTAATAGCTAGTATTTTATAAATATGGTCAGGTTAACCTGATATCCAGTTTAACAGCACAATTAGTTAATTTAATAGCACACGAAATTAGTATAAATGCGTAGATGTGTGAATGCACAAAAGGTGAAAGAGGTTTTTCAGTATCTTGCCAAATGAAAGACTATTATTCTTGCCTACCCCTATAAGTCACGGGCGTGAGTTATTTTTTTTCTTAACTCTTCATTGCCCATATAATAAAAAGGATTACAAAAAATTACTGAAACTAGTTTTCATATACAGCAAGGTTGCCTTGATGCTGAGTTATGTTGTTTTTGTGGTTCACAGACGTAACACAGATGTGACCATGTATTATAATTTAAAACAAAAATTGAGAGATTACCGTAATGTAATGTAATACGATTATTTACATTGGAGCAATCTGTTTAAAGTACATTTGTATTTGATTTGTATGTTCAGCTGCCGCCCACAGTGACATGGCAGCTGATACGCGAGAAGTTCAGCGAGTGCGGCGACGTCAAGTTCGCTGAGATGACAGCCTCTGACACTGCTGTCGTCAGGTTCCACAAGGAATGGGACGCTGAAAGGGCTATTAGTATCCTTTTTAATAAACAGCTAGTTTTGTTTATGCTGGAGTTTTTAACATGTCAAATTACTGAGATTTATTTAATTAAAATACAGTCAAAACCGTTTATAGCGATATCGTTTAGAACAACATACCGGTTAAATTGACCAAAATCAAAGGTCCTGGCTGAATATTATTACATATCTTTCCTATTAATACCTGTCACCGGTTGTTACAACTATCGGTTTTTACGACTCAATATGAGTAGTCCTTTCGATGTCGTTATATCAGATTTTGACTGTACATTTTTATTGGGTTTAAAATAAAACAAGTTCAAAAACCGCTCTATAAATAATTTTCTGTCAATTAATAACTAATAAAAATCAATGAGATTATAAAATGCTTTATGTGCCTGTGTACATCTAATATATAAAATTCTCGTGTCGCGGTGTTTGTGGTTAAACTCCTCCGAAACGGCTTGACCGATTTTTATGAAATTTTGTGAGCATATTCAGTAGGTCTGAGAATCGGCCAACATCTATTTTTCATACTGCTATTAAGTTTTTTTAACTGCGCACGGACGGAGTCGCGGGCGACAGCTAGTTATTATATACAATGCTAATAATTTTCCTATAGAATCTTCCAGAAATGTTTGACAGGACCCGCATTGATGGCAGGACAATTGATGTGCGTTTCTTCTAAGTGACATCGAGTAAAAAAGGTTTGAACTTTTTTTTTTCAGTGAATACTGGTTTTTCTAGTTTTGAATAAATAAATTGTTAAACTATGCGAAATAAAAGATGTAGCTTAAAAAGATTTGTGTCATAGACTAATTAAAGTACAAAATGTTTTAAATAACTGTTATATCAATTTTTGGAGTAAAAATCAATTGATTATATTATCTGTGCATGTAGCATGTTTATAATCTGGTACTAGAAGTCCAAATTTGATTAAAGACTTCGAAAACGTCCTATTTAAGGTGGTCTATTGTTTTCGTTTGTATAAACTATCTGTTTCAAAGAACCCCAAAGAAATATCCAAAGGTGTTGATCAGAAGACATTTTATTTTTGAGAACATACGCCAACATTGGTGAACGTCAATTATCGCAGTTATAATAAAAATAATAAGTATTTTTCTATGTTGCTATGACATAGTTTCGATATAATTGCATTGTAAAAGGCACTTCACCAAAATGGGTATTTCGGACATGGCTGTATGTAATTTGACGTCAAAAGAGTAAATAAAAAAATACCGTCTTATTTGAATAACCTGCACACAAATTGTTGATCGTCAAATATTGGATTTTTTTAGGTTGTTTTTAAGATTACATTTTTAGTTATTTAGGCTGCGTCAAAATTATAATTTAAAAACACTATTGTAAATATGCTCGAAGTCGGGGCTTTCGAAATTTCGCTTCCCAATCACAATCACTAACTGAAGTTCGTATGTGCTGGTTCGTAATTATGCTCTGGGACTAGGTTTTTAAGACTTGTTTGGTGCCAAATACAATTTTTGTTTATACCACTTGGGTAAGATAGCGACGTCTATTTGTCTAACATTCGTGTAACGATGGCAATTTGGCAAGCTATTAAAAATAATACTAGAGACGGCGAGATGGAAATTGAGCTTTTCATTCACTCTGCTCCGGTTCGGTATCGGTTGTTATTTGAGAACAATGTTATAGTGTATTGAAGAGTAGGTCATTTCTATACCAACTAGTATCGATAACGTCACGAAATTTGAACCTACCAATGGGGAGAAAAACTGCCTTATGCTCAATTTAGATATCACGACCACGAGTGACAAAAGAACTTTTGTTTATATACAAAGTACACTGTGGATTGTAGTCATAGCAGACTTCTGTCAAATTTCACACAACGAATTTAAAAATAAGAAATTTTCCAAAGAAAGCTCATAAATTATTTATAACAAAAAATGGCTCTTTTTCCAGCTATGGATTCATTCCGGAGCTCTTTAACTCCGGCACAGTCAAAAAGGAAAAAAAAATTAAAAAATCACTGAATAGATTACAAATATCACAGATGACGTATGATGACTTTGACAGCTGACAGCGGATTCTTGGCGCGTACGCCATTTACTGTAGTGCTTTTAGTTTTTCTCCCTATTGATATATCGTCGGTGCGACCATTTATGTTCTGCTTGTGAATTGATTTTTTTGTGTTTTCAGGCATGTGGTATCGAAGTGTGTGTGTCGGTGTGAAGGCGTGTTGTCGTCGTCTTGTCTGAGTCGCCGGCGCCGCTCACGTATCACCTCTCACGTCAAGTGGTCGCTCTCCCTAGACCTAGACTCACCCCTTAATATCTTGTATCCTAGATTAGTGTAGTGTTAAAGTGTCTTATTGTTTCATGTACGAGGTTTTTTCAATAAATAAATTACACTTGCGAAGGATGCATTTCATATTCCTATCATTGTTGTGGTACTTTTAAGAAGTTGGTATTTTTTTAAAGGCAAGTATTCAGTCTTTAGGTAATGTATATTTTTAAATTTCTTTTTGGTATGTGGTGATCCAAGGGATGCATTGGATGTTTTTTTTTTTCTGTGGGAAACAATATTTACATAGAAATGTTTTTTACACATTGAATTTCTATGGCTAATGGTGAAAAAAATGGTTGCTTCAAATGTTTGGTTTATTGGCACAATTTCAAATGTACTGCGACTTAAAGTGGTTATTGTGATGACTAAGGAATCTTATTTTCTTTCTTGACAAATAGCTTAGACACTTCGAAAAAAATCAGTGTGACACAAATTGCTAATTAAATTTGGTAAGACTTGTTCTAGGTAAGATCCTTCAAATTGGTACACTATGTTATATATTGGTAAATATGTCTCTGTATTATTCAAGGAGAGAAATGAACCACATGAAATTAATAGATGGAAAATTTTTGTTAATTAAATTTATATTTGCTCCGTTCTATTGGTTCCTGTATTAAATATTTTATAAATTTTGATGAATCTGCATTGTTATTTTACTTCTTTTTGAAATGTTCTTCACAGTAGGAGATATGTGACATTTCCATCGTTTGTTTCAAGGCTCATGGTAAGTTCATTCTATTGAATATGGGTTATTTCTTATTTGGGTTTTGCATGGAGTACAATTAGAATGACGCAGACTACATTGAAAACATTTTACTTGCAAATCGTATGGACTTATTGGACCTTATACTTGTTAGACTTGTTCAGCAATGTTTCTGGTGCGAAACAATTGGTCGTTGGTGGGTTTTTTATGACGATTTCTGCAATCCTGTCATTGTGATTATGTTATTCTACAAAAGATTTTTTATTTATCTACGATTATTTTATTGATTTAATTTTCTTTAATTCTATTATATGAATTACAGGAATAGTTCCAGTGAATTAAAAAATATGTCACCATAGATGACAGATGTGGTGCGAATTCAACAGAATACAATGACTCGTCTCAAGAAATAGAGGGTAGTCAGAAAACACTTGTGCTTAGGTAAGCTTTTTGATTACAGCGCCATCTAGCGATTCTGTCAAATTTATGATATTTGCGTACTCATATTTTAAATGTATAAATATAAACATAATTGGTTGTTTTTATATTTGCACAATTTTTACAGAAAAGGTAATTTTGATTATTAAAAGGTAGTTAAAAGTTATGCAAAGGTACTTTTGATTACAAGTGTATTATTTTAATTCCTTTTGCAGTATGAGCTGGCAAATGTTCAAAAGAGCTTCACAATCTGGTTCAACAGCGCCTTCGTCAATATCTGATGACTAGAATGGATTAGTTTGCTAATGACGTTAATGAAGATTAAGAAATAATTATAGAACTAAAAGGTAAAGTAAAATTATTAAAAGTATACTTTTATCTGATCTAGAAAACTGGTTTTATCTATTTATGTTATTTTTTAAAACTAAATTTATAGATATTTTTTTAAAACAAATTTTACTAAAAAACAATTGCCTATGAGTAATAAATTATCGATGCTGTTTTTTTTTTTTCAGAAGACATTCAAAGTTTTCTATATTTTCAGGTAGCATGTTCAGAAAAAAGGCAACCGGCTTTGCAACAAGGTGTATGGATTTAGATTACGGGCGTTTACTGTATCGGGATGAAAACCATCCTAATTTACTAGTGATTTCTCAAGACTTTCTCGACGAAATTAGTTGCTGAAAATAAATTAAAAAAAATATTTATTGTTCAATATAATTTTATTAATACTTGTAGCTTTGGTTCCTGATGATTTTAAGACAAAGTTTAAGTTTTTAAAAATAAAAAAATTGTAGATATAATGTTGTATTATTTAACCTAAACCTCAAAAACAACCTAAAAATATTAAAAATATTACGTTTTTATATTTTACCTTATATATAAATAATTTGTATGGTAAAAATAACAAATGAATACAAAAATAAGAATAAAATATTAATAAACAAATTAAATTTGAAACAGTCTGCTATAGATGAATCTGTTCCTAAAGCCTTTAAACTTACATTTTTGATTATTTGAACATCAAAAAGTGACTCGACCTATTTATTCTCTGGTTCTCGATATTCGCAATCTAAAAGTAGAACAATTAAAACCATATTTTTACATTGGATAACCTAATTGGGCTTTCGTATTTCAACATTACACTACGACTCAGAAAGTAAGTCGAAACAAAGAATCAGACAAAACTGCAAGGAGTAGCTATTCTTTATTACATTAAAAATTAACTCTGTTGTAGATATGACATGTAAACTATTTGATTTTTTTATTGATTGTCCTCTACGTACTTCTATCAGTGCTACGCATATGCGCTCTACGAATTTGCTACACACGATTCTACGAACCGCCACGTGTATGCTACACCAGAGCTACGCACACTAACTGGTTGCTACGTACTTACTACGCCTAAAACTAAAAGCAATTCAGCACACATTGTAGGTTAAGTTTCAATATAAATGAGTGTTACGGATTTTATTATTTTAACAAAAATATCTGGCCTATATGTTACAATAAATAATAGAGACAGATACAGAAGTTTTCCTGTAGGTACTTAAGTTGCTTATTATTACCATTGTATGACAAAAAATAATCTGAAGTAGGGCCGGCTTTGTTTGTACACAATTTATTTTCCATTAAGTATACGTTACATTGATAGAGAAAACTATAGAGTGGCTACTAAATGTGTTGGTTTTTGATCTGCGAATATATTATTGAAAAGTAGTTTTTAAGAGCAAATTGTCTCACTACGACATGACGAGTATCGTGGCTACGGGTAATACGTACAGTAAAATGGGTATTTATACAAACATGTTTGGTATGAAACAGTGAACAAAGAAGCATGACCTTGAATGACCTTGTCTCCGATACATTTAAATAGTGTTAAAAAGTGAATCTCGAAAGCAAAATGACGTGTTTTATATTATTTTACGGGTACAATAAGATGTTTTGCATCACATTTACCACTAAATAATTTGCCTTGTATTTCAAACGGCCAGGGTTAAAGCATTAGTGTATGTCAGGCAGCCAGTCCACTCCGCGTCAGAGCACACTAAAGCCGCATTCACATTTGCCTGACGTGTCGTGTCGTGATGCTTTCTGTCGTGATGGCTACTGTTCACATCTATGTGACGCGTTATGACGCATTTTTAATCAGTTCCATTATAGCTCTCGGAGAGTTTACACTCGATCAGCTCGTCGTCCATACCTTCTGACGCGTCATAACACGACACGTGCGCGTGCACACTTCTCTGACGCAGTGTGTCGTGTCGCTGCGCCGTCCCCCGCACCTCACCCAACTGACGCGGACCGGGATCGCTACTGACGCGACACGACACAAGCCATCACGACACACTGCGTCAGAGAAGTGTGCACGCAACCATATTAATTGTATGAGACCGATACCTTTCTGACGCATCACGACACAACACGTCAGGCAAATGTGAACGCGGCTTCAGCCTACCTGATGTGACGTCACTTGCATTAAGTCTCGAGCACCGGACATTTTAGCTAACCTAGCAAACGAAATGTCAATAAGGATTAAGGCACACGTTAAATATTAAACAAGCAATTCTAGTTTATTCATTTGTTTTAATTTTTAGGAAAAATTAAGATTACACTATCAATAATATGACATAAGGTAGATTTACTTCATTTAACTGAATTATCGAACACAAGTTTATTTTTAAATCAAATCATTGAATAAATAAACCTTGAGTTTTAAGATTTTTCATGAGAACAGTAAAAGAATGTCACTACACATTTACACATATTTATTGTTTATGATACAAAGGGCTCAATGCAAATAAGAATCTCCTTTAGTTCCGATAGGAAGCATGTAGTACAAAAAAATAATCATTATTTTCTACTCCACGCACGCTTTAGTCTTACAAATCATTAAGCACACGGTGCTTGTAGATATTAGAGTTACTATTATTACTTTTCCCTAACAAGAAGTTGTGTGATCGTAAAATAGCAATTAAATTATAATAACAGCTGCATAATAAAAAAAATAATGTTTAAAATATTGCAGTTTAATAAAAGGTTGAAAAATAAACGTAAGATCGTTAAACAAAATAAATTTATAAATGATATCAGATCTAATATCAAGAATTCGACAACTCACGGTTTACCTTATATTGTGAACCAAGATATACATTGGATAGAAAGGTATGCTGGTAGATTCCCACTTTCGAGACAATTGTATAAAGTACTAGCTTTTACCCGCGACTCCGTCCGCGCGGAATAAAAAATAAAAAACGGGGTAAAAATTATCCTATGTCCGTTTCCTGGTTCTAAACTACCTGCCCACCAATTTTCAGTCAAATCGATTCAGCCGTTCTTGAGTTATAAATAGTGTAACTAACACGACTTTCTTTTATATATATAGATGATCGTCATACTCAAACACACATAATAATATTTTTTTCCAGGTTATTTTGGACATCGAGTTTCATATTCTCACTAATAATTATTTACAGTCTTTTGTCATCTCAATTTTCACGGTTCATAGTAAGTATTCAACGGAATTTTCATCATTATCTGTCCACAGTTGCACGTGAACTTTTTAAAATGATTTACACAGTTCGCCAGTTCCAGTGATCAGAACAGAATTATTGGTATTCTATTATAAAGAAATCATAAGTCGATTAAGAATCTACTTTACCTAAAATATAAATTATAAGTAATAACAACCTTTTGACTGAATTTTGAATTGTCCTGTGTGATATGTGATCGAGTGACACATTAATTGGGAGTCTCAGAGCTCCTCGGTGGGGCAATGACGAAGAATTGCTTTTTTTTATGAAGAAGATTTGCTTTAAAAATTGCTGTGATTTCTCAATTATCTTTTTTATTAACAGAATTCACCGACGGTAATGAGTGTTGAGATGGATTACTTAGAATGGAATATATCATATCCAGCTCTCACATTATGTCCAATAATAAAAACAAATTTTACAACTTTTAATAATTTAGTGAAGTGAGTAAAATTTATTTCCGACAGTCAGGTTCCATTGTCTAAAAATTTATAGAAATATCACTTAGCTATTTTGGCGTATTCAAGAGGCCGCTTGCTCTTTTGCGATTCGATTAAAAATATAGACGAAATGAGAACCTCCTTTTTGAAGTCGGTTAAAAGTAACTACGAGTCCATCCATGCATTCAGCCTCGCAACGCCCACTGCTGGGCGTAGGCCTCCTCCAAAGATCGCTACGATGATCGGTCCTGCGCAACCCGCATCCAGAACACTCCCGCAACCCTGACCAGATCATGTGATCGGTCCATCTTGCGGGAGGCCTGCCCACGCTGCGTCGACCTGTACGTGGCCGCCATTCTAATACTTAAGCTTTACAATTCTTCGGGCAATGTCGGTTACTTTGATTCTGCTGCGGATCACATTACTACATTACACTACGAGTATTACTTGCTATTACAGGGAACTGTCTAACAAAACGGGAATGTATCTCGAGTCATATGTATGGGCTATAGCAACAGCCTCTGTTCTGAATTTAAATACATTAGCTTTAACAGATCCCGGTAACACTAACGTAAGTAACAAATATATATACAAATAGTCAAGTAAGCTGGATCACAGACTATATTAAAAAATGGAACTATAATTACATAGCTACTGATGTATTTTGTTTTATTTCAGCCAATAAATCCTGAAGACTATGCTGAAACAGCTGCTATGTTGTTCAATCAATTTGACAAACGCGCTCTAACCACAAACTTTAACTATTCTCTGTCTATACAATCTGCTATGACTGAATTTGGAATGTGTCATGTTATTAATTCTAATGTCGCCGTATTTGATGACCCACTGTAAGTGACTTTCTGTATTACTCCAAAAAATACTGTTTGGTTTAATACGTGTTTTAACCCTCTGACCGCTGCCAATTGATATTATTGACGTAAATATATAGTTATATGTATGTATCACGACAATGCTTTCGGTATAAATACTTCATTGTTTATTAGACAAGATTGCATTTTGTAATCCTACGCATAGTAATGTTTCAATAGCCATGATTTGTAAAAAATCTGCTCCGGATGCTAGAGTTACGGTTCTAAGTTTTTATTTTATTTTAACTTAATAGATTTGTTAAAGTTAATATATAATAGGTTAGCTTTGAAGATAATTCTGTATAATAATAAGTATTTCATGTTTGCAGCAAATGGAGAAATAACAATGTAAATTATGTTAAAACTAATGTCGAGTTGTCGGCATTTGACGCAGATTTCTATGCCGATATTATCAACGACGATGTTGTATCTCATGTTCGTAATATTTCTTTCTATAATGTAATTATTGTACGTCAATAAACAATAGTAATTCACTGAGTGATTTAGATCGTAGAAATCGGTCGTAAAGTATTTGCCGAAAAAAATCAATATTAAATCAAAAAATGAATTATTTTAATATGTTCTTTTTCTCAGATTTACGTACACAGTCCGAATGAGCCAATGATAAGCACCTTTCCATCATACACTGTGGACTCAGATGGCTTTATGACGTACGGCTTTCAAATATGGAGCACAAAAATATCGAATGAACTACGATCTGCCTCAATACAAGTCCGACAGTGCAGGTTATATAATACGTTAAGGTGCCTCTGCAACCTTAAACTGGTCCTAGTACCACGTTTAAAACGGAAGCTAAAATCTTGTAAACAAACTAATATATATTTGAACAAAATTATATATATTTTTAAACTGTTGTAGATTTCTCGACGAGCCTATAAGTACGAGGTATCCAGTGTATTCATACAATAATTGTTTATTGGAATGTCGTATTCAGTTAATTTTAAAGCTATGCGGTTGTGTACCTCACTTTTATAAGATCACAGGTCAGTACAGATTTAAATTCAGTGATTTATTCGATTCAAACTGTGTTATTATCATTAGAAGAAGTCCATTTAATTAATAAGTAAAATAAATGAAAAAACTTTTTACCCCGTTTTTTTTTTTTATTCCGCGCGGACGGAGTCGCGGGTAAAAGCTAGTAATTGATATTTTACAAAAAGGAACTAGTTTATGTTTCGCATGAAATTATTTTACAGCATTAAAGGTTTCTCGTTAATAAACAAACTTTTGTACATTTAAAATTTTTGCATAGTAAATTCATACATTAATGTTTTGAATGTATATGGTATTTCGATACACGGTTACCGGAAAGCTTTCCTTTTATCGTCAAAAAAAAAACAGGTGTAATATTAATATTCTGTTATGTTTTACAAAAAAGTACGCTATTTTGGTGATATTTTTCAGTAAAAAATTTCTTAAATCTTCAGGAAATGAACGCACCTGTAAACTATCCGAGCTCACATGTTTCTATCGAAATAGAAAAGAGATCATGGCACTCTCCGTATCTAATGAGACATTGATGAAATTTACTTCGAGAGCACACCTACCTAGAACTCCTAAAGACTGCTCTTGTTTGAGTAACTGTGAGACGGATATTTATCGTAAAGATCGCGAGGAATACACACCTGAGCCGTCTGCTAGTAGAGTGAGAATAATTTTTACTGCGTTCCCGAAAATGAGAATTGTAAGAGACAGGATTTTCAGTTTTTCTGATATGTTCTGTAAGTAAATTTAGCCAAACTTTTACGTTTCTACATCATCATCTGCTTTATAGCTTTTCCCAATGCTTTCCGACTTTTCCTTCTTTCTTTATACCTATTGTTCTATCCATCCATCCATACATTCGGCCTCGTAACGCCCACTGCTGGGCATAGGGCTCTAAACTAGGCATATACTATTGTTACTATTACCCAATAGTAAAAGTATTACAAAAAAGCTTTTTTAAATTGAAATTGGAATCAGTTTAATAGTTTTGGAGTTAAACGGAATACAATGTCTTTATTTTTTATATTCTTTATAAGTTTTTTAAGAAATTACCAAAAATCACATACCTTTTCGAACTTTTACCACAACTTCTTGGTAAGTCCTAAGACTTATTAACATTTACCAATTAAAACATAATTATATATATTTACAATAATAACATTCCTAACATTTACCAATAATACCTAAGTATTATTGGTAAATGTTAGGATTCAGAACAGTACGGTCCTATACAGTAATATGTTTATTTTTTCAGTAAGAAGTGGGGGTGTGGTGAACACCTGTATTGGATCCTCCGTAATATCAATAATGGAACTAATTTTAGACGTATTCAGATTTCCAACATACTACCTTACGCAAATAACAATCAATTTCGTTCAAAAATTAACATATTATGTTTTGCATAAATTTTAATAATTTCAGCTCAAACTTAAAATAGTAAATAACGATTGTCATGTTTTACGATCATAAATATATGTCTAGGTTTATTTTTAATTCCTCGAAAGACATAAATATTGTTGAATGACATTTAATTTTCGGAAAAACGTAATTATTTTATACAGTTTTAAACATGCAAACCTATTCTAACCTTTTTGATGCTATAAATAAGATAAACTTAATTAAACTATTTAGCACTGATTTATAGTTTTGTTATTAGTGTTTAGAAAATTAACTTTTTGATTAAAGTTTATTTTTAACTTTATTTTCTTTAATTAATTCTGTTAAAATTTACCCAATTCATGTAATTTGTAATTTGATTTTAAGTAAATATGAAATCTTACGAATATTATAAATGCGAATGTTTAGATGGATAAATGAATGGATGGATGGATGGATGTTTGTTACAAGATATGTCCGGAATAGCGCAACGGATCTTCATGAAATTTGGCACAGAATTAGAAAATAATCTGGAAGAACACATAGACTAGTTATTAAGTATTTTTTATGCTTTTTTTAACAGACAGAGTCGTGGGCGACAGCTAGTATAATATAATTCTTTAATTTAATTATTATAATAAAAGTGCCGGCATTTTCAATTATTAATACGAAGAATTAAAACAAGAGAAACGATTGGTAAATTTCCAGATAACTGTTAATTTTTTTTCCATTTGACGACGATTTTAGCAATGATTAAACCTTTTTAAACTGAGCTCTACTGCAATAATAAACGATATACGAGTACGTACGTATCCATTGTCGAGTCGAATTCTATTCATTCCGATTCGCATAAATTAAATTGAAAAATGTTTTTCAATTACATTAAATGACTGTATTTGTTCGATTTTGGTAAAAAATTCACGCTTTATTTTTTTTTGTTACTTCGTAGTAATCTATCAAAGGATAGTTAAGTAATGACATTTGTCGCTGGTAAGTGGTCATTTAATAAAACATTGAAGCATCAAATTATTATCAAAATTAGAATATTTATTTAGAAAGAAAAAGTTCACCTGATATTAATTACTATAAGTATTTATCTGGACATAGGTTTATATAACTTTTTTATGATATATATATTTTTAAATACATTTAATAGACGGTGACAGAATATGCAAAAAACATATTCCTCTCTCCAATCTGTATGATAAAGCTGATAGCAGCATCAAGCACTGGCTTGATAATCGACAGACATCTATCGTAGGCTCTCAGATTGTTATGAGTACTGACAGATTAACTTCGCCTCAGCGCTTGTCAGAATTGCTCATACCACTCACCCGCTCATCACTATAGATAGATTTGCTGCTTGGAAACGCCAATTTTTGCTTCGTTCCAATTTAAAAGCGCCAGTTGAAATCACTGTCGGCTAATTCCATTTCTAATGTTAGTTCGAGTTTCCAACACCGCTACCAACTGCTACAATAAGCGTCAAAATGTCGAAAAGCAGAAAATGGTTACATGATACTGTACACTGATCTCTAAATAGAAAATAGATAAATGGATAAGACATTTCTTGGAAATGAGAGCTTCTGCTTCGTTTCGACTTAAACGCGTCTGTGGATGTACATGACAGTTAATTCTATCTCTTATTATTAGTTCGAATCCTAACACCTCTACCAACTGCAACCGTAAGTGCCTAAGATTAGTGATATCATGGCTCATAGACGTTTTAGTGGAATGTAGAGGTCATTGGCTCATATCCAATTGAAATAGTGTGGCTAAAATTGTCACTTGCAGTGCACAATCCATCCCCATGTCCGTTAATTCGTTATTAAAAGTATTACAGACTTTTAAAAGGATCTTTCTTTTGTCTTCCTTTCTAAATCTTTCACAAAATAATGTTTGTTTCTATTTAAAAGTCTCTTTATACATTACAAATGGCTCATTATTTCAACATTACACTTTGTTTTACTAGATAATTACACCGCTGAGGTAATTATTGTAATTGCCACAGACATTTCTAATGAACCGTATTAAGGCACAACAATTTTCAATTAATTTATGTACGCGTTTTATTAATATGTACAAATAAATATAAAGTTTAGTGCATTTGTATGTATACCTTCTTAATTTTTATCAATTTTATGTCAACGTTTTAAATAGCTACGACTAGGTTAGCTACGACTTAGGGTCCTTCAAGAAGCGAGCGTATCACCATCGCAAAGGCCGGCAACGCATCTGCAATTTCTCTGGTATTGCAGATGTCTATGCGCGTCAATGAACAACTTGGTGTTCCCGCTGCTCGTTTGCCCTCTTCTCTTATTAAAAAAAAAAAATGCGTTACAATAATATTTATCAGCATAAGATGATTTTTTTAAATTTTGCAAGAAATACCGCATAAAATGTTGTGAAATGTAAAATATTTAAAGCCGCAACAATATTCACCTACAATTTTATAAAATGGCAACGGAATATTTCGACACTACTGTGCATATTTGTCAAAGGAGCGGAGGCAATTTGCAATGTGTGCTATATCATACAAAAAGCAGTCTATTTTATTGAATAAAAATAAAAATTTGAAACGAAAATATAAAACAGTGTTCCGTATGCAAATTAAGCTATAAACGTGTCTCGCTTTGTAACAATTTCGGTAACAAAGAGTTGTGAGATCTTATGTAAGATTTAGTCATTTTAGTTAGTGGCTATCATTAGCTTGGCAGCTACCGACGCTGTTTTGATACACTAAATCTAAACAGTGGATTCAAGAATAAAATATTGAAATTATAACCCGACTGACTTAGGGAGTATGTAATTTCCACTATAACCGCCTGTATACTGAAAGACAGAACCGATTTGACGAGTGAAGTTTTATTCGATTCTTATTCTTTCCTTGATAAATAGGAATTTTTGGTTTTCAATTAACAAGAACATTTGTGGTTGTTATTTAAAAAGATTTTGAAAAGGATATGAAAGTTACATGACCTTTCATGTTCTTATATGTTAACTGATATAAACGGAGTAAGGAATTACTGTGCCTTAATAAAGTTATTTTATATATATAGGTAAGTTAACTCGAAAGATTTATTTTAACCGGCGATGTTTTGTATTCGATACAATCTATTTTATTTCGACTTCTATTATTAAAAAATGATTTCTTTGCCGAGAATCATTTTTAAAATGCTATCAAAATTTCTACGCTACGATAAAATTAAAACACAAGACGAGCTTGATCCGATACATTACGTTGGCGTACATATATTCTGGTTAAAGTTCTACGGCATGTGGTACAACAATAGTTCATGGAAGGAAATTAAGTTTTGGCTTAAAATTTTCTATACTTTTATAGTACTTTGGCTTGTTTGTATAATACCGTGTGTAGGAGAAATATATTATCTGTTACGTCTTGGTGGTAACATCGGTCATATTGCAGAAGGGTAACTATGAAACTTTGCGCTCTGTACAACAGCATCCTTGGTACTTACGAGTTAATGCGTTAAAAGATGAGCTTTCTTATTATGTATTAATTATTGTAGTTTTAGGCATCTAGTAGCTTCTCCTAAATAGCTATTATTAATCGTAGCCTATTTGTGTTACAACTAAATATGTAACTAAAATAATAATCTATCATTTCAGACTCTACTTATTTCTTAGCGAAATGTATACGTATTTCAAACTTATTGTTTTCTGGTACAAGAAGAAAGAGATTTTAAATTTGTTAAATTTTATGCATTGCCCTGAATTTATGCCTCAAGAGATCGAACATAATGATATTATCAAGAGAAGAATCAAGACGGCTCGTTTCGTAATGAATGCATATACGATGATGTGTGTTGGTGCCGTCTCAGGTATGCTAGTTACTTACATAAATGCAAACATAAACTATTTTTTTACACTATAAGGTAGCAAACGTCTAAGCAGCCACCTGAAATTGCTGAAATAGCGAATCAGCATCCGCAATTGCAAATGGGTTACCAGCCATTTAACAACGGAGAAGAGGACCAACAGAAATAGAATATGTTCCCTTCCTGTACGTCTCCCCTTTCGTCAAATCCACATCCCCTTCTCAACCTGCCCTTATAAGAATAGGATGGGAAGGGAAAAGGAGAAAAAAATAGCTACTGATTTTTTTTGCTTTTATTAACTAGCTTTCGCCTGCGACTCCGTCCGCGCGGAAATATAAAAATTGTAGCCTATGTGTTCTCTCAGACTATGCTTAACCTCTACGCCAAATTTAATTGAGATCCATGCAGCCGTTCCGGAGTTATCTTCAAACAAACATCTATCCGTCTAAACATTCGCATTTATAATATTAGTAAGATAAGATAAGTAAGGAAATTAATTGTCAAGGTTTATCAAAATTTCCAAATAATTAAAAAAAAACGAGGGTAAGAATAGATTTATAAAATTCTTTCTCAGTTAAGCTGTAAAATCTTTTCATCGTTTTTCAATGTGATCTGCCTACACATACCGGAAAGTACGGATTATGTTCTAAATATTATAAAGAGGATTTCTATCAGAGCATTTTAATATAAAATATATTGCTATAGAGCGTCGGTGACTCAGGGGTTGAGGTGTCAATCTGCAGGTCTTGGGTTCGAATCCCGCCATGTATTAATGTAAAAAATATCGTGTTGCAACTTGCACATATCTGAGAAGAAATTCAATGATATGTGTGAAGTCAACCAACCCACACTTCGCCAGCGTGGTTGACTATGGCCCAGTCACCCCTAAATTAAGGAAGGCCCCGAGCCCCTCAGTAAGGACGTTTAGTGAGCTGATGATGATGATATTACTATTATCTAAAATTAGCATTATATTTGTACAGGTGCTAACTAAATAACTGTAACTAAAACGTTTGTTCCAGTGGGAATATTAATGCCAATAACAGAGAACTTTATAATACTACCAACGAACGTTGAATATCCATATATCGATGTTTATAAATCACCCACATATTACTTCATATATATTCATCACGTAAGTCAATTTCAATTTAATCAAACAAAAACAAAACTTGCAATATCAACGGTAACGGTCATTTAAATCTTTGTTGATTGTTGCCATAATTCTTGTAAAAATGAGCAAAAAAAACTTGAGAGGTGTCAAGGGACACCCGGATGGAACGAAGTTCCTTTCGATTAATTAGTGAAGGAACCAATGTTTATTCTATGAATAAAAAATCTAAGTCTTCACAAGAAGTACATTTTATTTTTATGAATTTTCGTTATATATTGTCACGTCGTTGCCATGGTGAAGTAGCGCTCATTCGTCGTTAACATACTTACTATAGCAAAAAGTGTCGTGACAACTTTTCGTACGAATTTTTTCCGTCTAGCCCCCTTTCACAACGCGCGATAAGGAACTTCGTTCCAAAATGGAGATCCATGGTCTCTGCCTACCGCACCGGGTTACGTGTATGAGTTATGTTGTTATTGTTCTTGTTATAAACATATTGGTACCCACTTTCATCGTTAGTTTCTGAGACCAAAATCCCACATATCTTGAGTACTTACATTTAGTTTAACAATATTTGGTTGTATGCAGATATATTACAAGCCCGCTACGTGTATTATCGACGGTGTCATGGATACTATATTAGCCGCTTTTGTAGCCTCTGCCAGTAAGTGTATAATTTTAGCCCTAATTAAAAAATATATGACAAATAGAATTATTTAACATCTAGTCTTTGATTTGTTGAATTAATGAACTTAACAGGATATTTTTTTATAGCTGTATTCTCAGAATCACTAATTTTTTAATCCACATCCGTAACAATCAAATGAATTATGCATATTTTTTATTCAATACGACTTAGTTTAATGGGTCGTGCTTTGATAGAATTAAACCAGCTTCTACTAAACTTAATCTCTGAGCAATGGCACATATATTGCTTGCTCAATTGCATATGTATGTACATATAGGTATATAGGTTCACTTCTTTGATTTAAGGTACATATTACTGTATCCCATTCCAAATGAACACCAGAGAAGCGTCAAATTCTATAGACAGCTGTCTATAGAGTTGACTATATATTTGATTCTATTAATTTTGTGGAAATTGTCAGATAGAGCGAAGTGAAATTATATAATATGAGCATCTTAATGTTTTATAGTTATATGAGAACGCGTTTTTTAGCAAAACATTTTGGAATTTTTGAGTTTTAGTGCAAAATGTACAGCGTGACCATTGTTATCAATATTTTGGCTTTCAATCGGAACACGGGGCAGGTGTTAATTTTCTACTAGAGTGATGATAATATAAAACATTCTTTTGTTTCAGTTGGACAAATAGAAATTTTATCGTTTAACTTAAGAAATTTTAAAACAATTGCCAAACGTCGCGAAAAAAGACAATTAAAAAGATTTGTTTCTAGTAGTGATCAATTACGCGACGATCATGTGAAATGTGTTTTGAAAAAATGCATTAAACATCATGATGCTATCATAAGGTTTTAATGTTGAGACTTTTGTATTATAAAAAAAAACCGTAAATAGTATTTAACTAAATGGGTCACCGTCAAATCGTGGACGTGACACAACATGAACTTTACGTCAGATTCTGGATGAATTCGTTGAAAAAGAAATTCACTGACTACAATATTTCTAGGCAAATAATAAAGTGCGTCGTTCACAATTTGTCGGTGACTTTATATGTCTATTTTAGGTATATAACAATGATAGAATCGGCATTCAGTTTGTCATCGGCTCTGCAGTTTATGTTAAGTGTCATGGTCCTTTGTTTGGTAGGAATAAATTTTTTATCGGTAAGTTAACTCTTTGTTACACCTAGAATTTTTTTTATGTTAGGTGGCCAACGAGCGAACGACCTTTAATCGATGAAGAAGGGGCCGCACAGATAGAGGATATTTCCTTTTTTTATAGATTCTATGCGTACCCACCTCTGTAAAATCCACTTCCGTTTCCCATCCTTTTCTTATAAGAAAAGGACGGAATAAAATAAAAAAATAAAAATAATTTTATTAATAAATCTATAAGAAAATACATTAAATCGTGTACAATCTGCTGCAAAAGAGAACTCCAACGTTTAAGAACTTAGAATTTTATTTACTATATTATGAATTCTAGATCGAAAACTATTTGGATCACTGCATGCAAATAATGTGGATGGCTATATATTTAACATGCATGTTGACAGAAGTGTTCATATTGTGTTGGTTTGGTAATGAATTGATTCTAAAGGTAAATATGGTTTGCATGTCATTTTTATATATTATAAGATTCAAACCTGATGGCTCCTGATTATGTACAAGCGTTTGTTCGTGCTTGTGTCTCGGGTGGAATTTTATGCCGCTATAATCTTTATATTGCACTGCTTACTCCAAAAGAGTAAATATGATTCGCCATAATATTATTTACTAGCTATTCGAACCAAGCTACAGTAATATTGCAGAATGAATTTTGTTATATATCTATGTTACTAATGTATATAACAGTCATACATAATTAACAGTATATAAGTTGTTAATATATTTAATTGTGTTGTTTGTTGTTGTTGATAAAGAATTGTAAACAATTGTTTAATTGAACAGAGTTTGGAACTTCAGAACGCGACATTTGATGGTCCTTGGTTAGACATAGATCAAGCGACGAAGATATATATAATTATATTTATGGAGCGATGCAAGCGTCCTCTTTTAATAACAGCTGGAAAGTATTTTACCCTCTCTCTAAGTACATACACTAACGTAAGTACATATTTTTTAAATATTACAAACAATATTCATCTTATAACTACCTGTCGCTCGCGACTCCGTCCGCGTGGAGTTAAAAAAATACATAATATTATGTGTTCTTTCAAATTATGATCTATGCCAAATTTCATCGAGATCCGTTAAGCCTTTCTGGAGATACCTTCAAACAAACATCCATCCATCTAAATATTCGCATTTATAATTAGTAAGATATGTATTCTTTCAGCTTATTAACTGGTCGTACAAAGCTTTTGCTGTTATGAGAAACATGAAAAATAATGTTCCGGACAAGTAAATCTGAGACCAGACGTTAAAGAATCATACCAAAAAGTTTTGCTTTCTAATTAATTTGGTGAAACAAGACTTTAGTTTAGTTAATGCACAAAAATGAATAATCCAATTTTGATGTTGTTTTTGCATTCCAGCCATGTTGTATACATTAATGAGTAAATTATTTAATGAGAAAAGTGAGTTTTTATGTCATACCAACATTGTGTGTTGGTGTGGTAAATTCCCTAAACTTCGTTTAAAAACAAACCCAACATTTGCTCTTTAAGATTGATACCAGATTATTATTTTGTATGAGAGAGATTATAAAAAATGATCGCCCTATAAATTATAGATCAGACTTTTTATCGTTAACCTTTTTTTCTTGTTATTCGCTTTTTAAAATGTATTAGTAGAAAATGTTCTACACTCCTCAGTTCCTGGAAGGATAATAAGGTCATTTGTATTGTAAGAAAATATCGCCCGGGAGAAAATTAGATACGATCATCCAGGGCCGGCCTTTAATCATTTAACCTGATACCTATGAATTAGTTTGTTTTCTATTGAGAAGAGGCTTTTCCTGAAATTCCACCGACTTTCAGGAAAAAACTAAACTAATAGCGTAAAAAATTAGACCTAGATATTTTAACTGATAATTAGGGATGACAATAAGGTGTTGTTAGATATTAATAAATTATTTTTTATTCAACTGACAGAAGTTTAATGTTTTTGCAGGTGTACACTCCTTTGTTTCGACTTATTTTTAGCATAGTTATGACCTTTCGTGAATATATACATATGGTTTGTCTTGTTCTCCTCGAAGTGATTTTTTGATTTTTAAATGACTGTTGCCTATTTACAGACAAAACAAATATGTCTCACTTTAAGTTTGAACGTTAAATAGAGAATCTGCAGCGTGGCATTGGCGGTGAGTGCACCGCGCGAGCACGCTCCATCACTTGAGCGTAACCTAATTTGTCGTGGCGTTTCACCTAATTAAGTTTTAATTTTTAAGTATTTAAATCAATTTAATCTTTTCTTAATTAACATCTCTCATTCTATATGAAAAACAGAAAGCCTTGTCTATGTGTTTCGTCAGTGGTAAGAATGTTTGACAACGTTAATGCTTAAGGTTCCGAAAAAAATCACGGAACATCACGATGAGGGGAAGGGATAAAATAAAATATCACGAGTATATTTACTTAATTATTCAAGTAATAATAATCAAACTATCTAATGTCATTACATTATTTTAAAAATAAAATAAAATTTCTGACCCATTAATACTTTTTATGACTGACTTTGATTAGGCAGATGAGTTATGTGTACAATTCTATTTTATCTGGAGGGTAAGTAGATCTTCTTTCTTCATTTTCATAAATTTCAATAACATCGCAATATCTTTATAAAATCGCCAAATTTTAAGAGATAACATTAATTAGCGATATTTAAAGTAAAACAAAGTTAAATTGGAACACCGCATTTAGAGTTTTATTTACGGTATTTCTTTTGTGTCCAACATTAATAATTTACCTGAGCTAAAAAAATATTTGCCACAATTTTCATTTCGTTTGAGTAAATTATATTTAGTAACTAATTTTCGTAATAATTCTAATGAACGTTAGATTTAACAGTAAAGAGACAAAGCTATGAATTGTATGTGAGCAAAGCTATACAATTTTTCTCTAATCTCAGTAAGTATCAAATTATTTATGGTCGTTAATCGTAAGTTTAATTATAAGAAATAGCGAAGACTTGAAAAACCGTAAGGCGGCCTTATCACTTTCAATTCCTTCATCAATAGGCGTTACCAGAACGATATATTGTCTCGGTTCTCGCAGAAAACCACCATTAATTAGAGGTAACGGCAAACGCCGTTTCTTATTACCTGAGAACACGCGAACGTGTTTTGTACTCGACTTATCAAACGTGAACTTCATTTTGCCTTCACTCAATTTGATTTTTGAAACAATTGCTTGTTATTCTAGCTTTGTTATATAACTATTTTAGTGGAACTCTTTATTTACAATATATTTCATCTCAAATTTTCATAAGTATTGTTGTTGTTACGATTAGTCATATTGGTCACTAATCGTGGGTTTTTGAGACCATAATTCCCGTTTAAAATGTTTTTTTATCCATAATTAATTAATTAAGCAACGGCTTAACTCACGTTTGATCGTCCGGTGACGGCACCGACTAGTTTCGGACCCATCGGGGGTCCATCTTCAGGGCGAGTGTTTAATCCGTAGACTTCGCGGTCGCGTCGCGTCTCGCACTCTTAATTAATTATGATGTCTCACAAAAGTTTAAACAATTTTTATCTATGTTTTGTCAAAGGTTTTGGTCTCAGAAACCAATAGTAAGAGGTTTACACCAATTAACTTCAACAATTAAGCCAAAGAGCCTTCAAGGTGACTCACTAAATTCGAAATATAAATTATATTCTGCCACTCATAAATTACAATGTATAAGAAAAAAGTTTTCCATAATTCTGTCGGTACGTTATTAATGCTATCATTAATTTCTGTTAGGAAACTCGACTAGTGTTTATGGATCAATTACATCAAAACTTCTAGGAACTATGGAAAAGTTTAATTAATTTTCCTCCAACAACAAAATGTATAAGATATCTTTAAATATGAAAGCAAAGTTATTACGACTTTTCAATTGAATTGACGTAAACGTACTTTATAGTTTTCCTTTATAATGTCTAAAAGTACAAAAATGTTACTAAAGAAAATTTGTACATTAATTAATAAAACGGGTCTCGGCGATTACTGGAATGAAGGTTCTGAGAAATATAGCAATATTTATATGATTCTAACATTCACTGCTTACATCATTATGATAATTCTCGAAAATCTTGCCGCTTGGTTTGGTGATTTCCCAAAAGTTGAAAAGAATTCAGCTGTCATGTTTGCCGTGATACATAACACGGTGTTGGCTAAAATGTTTTTACTGTTATATTATAAAAAGTCTATAAGGAAATTAAATAAGAAGATGGGTCAGCTTGGTGCCGACATGGAAGATGATGTGACAATGAACATGCAACATAAAAAAGTTAAATACGGTCTTCTTTTGTATGTTGTATCAGTTTATTTGTCACTACTAGCTTATGGTGTAGACAGCTTGAGAAAATATGTCACCGAAGGTATGTTTATACTTGCAAATTCATAATTCAAACAGTTTTTTTTAATTTAAAATATAAAGAGCATATGTACGTACGAAAGTAAGTAAAATTTATAATATGCACAACAATTTCGCTCCTTGTATTATTGATTTGATATTCTTAATGTTTTCCTTATCTATATATATAAAAGAAAGTTGTGTTAGTTACACCATTTATAACTCAAGAACGGCTGAATCGATTTGACTGAAAATTGGTGGGCAGGTAGCTTAGAACCAGGAAACGGACATAGGATAATTTTTAACCCGTTTTCTACTTTTTTTTTTATTCCGCGCGGACGGAGTCGCGGGTAAAAGCTAGTTAATTATAAAACACAGAACTGGTTTTGGTATCTACATTAATGTTTTCCGATTTCAATATTAATATTTAATATTATTAATATTTATAAAGAAAGTAGAGCCTTACCAATTTTGTGAAAATGGTTTTTAGTTAAATAAAGTATATATTTTTAATTAATTTAAAAACGTATTGTATTTTATTCCAGGTACGCCTTTTTATACCGTAGTGACATATTATCCAAGTTACAATAGTACAACTCACGTGGCGAGTGCATTGAGGATATTTTTCTATATGACTTGGTTATACATGATGTTACCAATGATGGCAGCAGATTGTCTGCCCATTGTACACCTTATTATTATGGCTTTTAAGTTTATCACTCTGTGTAACCATTTCAAGAAAATAAGCAAAGATTTCAGTCGAAACAAAACAAATATGAGGAAAGAATCTGCTGTACTTAAACTCAAATTTGGTTGTATGCAAGGAATTTTAATGCACCGCAAACTGATTTCGTAAGTTTTGTAAATACTATTAAAAAAATAACACGTTCCATGCCACGCGATTATTTCCTATAAACGTTCAGGCCAGTCGATAGTATTGAACGTGTAAAGTTGTTACTTCCGTCTGTTTATTTTTTTTCACAGAATAATAAAAGAAGTGCATCGTGTCTTCGGCATGATAATGTCTCTACAAGTTTGTGAGAGTTCCGCTGTAGCTGTTTTGTTACTTTTAAGATTAGCCGTAAGTTAACATTTAATTTTGCAATTACTAAACAATGATTTTATAAGGCTACTCAAAATAGTGATTTCCGATGTTAACAAATAACATATAATTATAATAATACGTGGAGCGAAAACTTTGTTCCCCTTTTGAAGAATTGCTCAAAAGTGTTTACGTGATATATGCTAAAGATACAGAGAATTGTAATAATGTATTTTAATTAAAAATAATCTAGGAATAAAATTTATGATCATATTTGGACGACCACCATTTTTGTTAAATTTTCCAAATGTTGTGATTAAAGTATAAAAATTTTACTAAACTCCAGCCTGCTTCTAGCAGCTACATTTATAGATATGCGCTGAGTAAAACAACATTAAAAATGTACAGCTAAATTGTTTCTCGTTTTAAAAAGTAGTCGGCGAGGTCTAGTCTATTTTGGTTGTCTATTTTTTTAATGTGTTTGCATGGATATATTTTTTATATCAGAAAACAAGTATTGCCACGATCAGTTATTTAACAATTAAGCACATTCGGTTTTTTTTGACTGAGTCACTTTGCCTTGAAGAGGCATTTACAGTTTCACCGGGCTTGAGGTGGCCGGGCGCAGATGGCGCTTAGCCTAAACCTCGTTTAAAGCACATTCGGTCTATCAGTGTATATTTTAAATTTTCAGATATCTCCGAAGCAGAATTTAACTGATGCCATAATGACGTATACTTTCGTAACTTCATTATTCATTTTGTTGGCACTTAACCTTTGGAACGCTGGTGAAATTACTTACCAGGTACGTCCATTTGATTAGAAGTACAAGTTAAGTACGCACTCTTATGGTAACGGGAGAGCAAACGACTCATTCGATATCACATTGATATTAAGCACTTACCGAAGTTATTCACTAGAAAGTTTCGAAAACAACGTTATTACCTAATACTACCACCATTACTGTTATAACTGAAAAAAAACGGAACGTTTATTTTAGACATATATGAATGTAGGCTTTTCATTCAAATGTTTTAAAGATGGCATTATTTTTATTACTAAGAAGGTTCTGTAGACGTTTAGAAACAATAAAGCAATTACATAAACTAATAAAAAAAAATATAACTACATAGGCCTCCCACGTATACTGTTATAATTTTGAAACAATTTAAATTTTTACCAGGCTTCGCTTCTGTCATTTGAAATATACTCCTGTGGCTGGCATCTGTGCGATTCGTTCCCACAGCATCAAAAGCACATCAAATACCTGGTCCTCATTAGCACTGCCCAAGCGCAGAAGTCGCTTATTCTTAAAGCGTTCGCTATACAAGAATTATCGTATGCGACTTTTGTTTCGGTAAGTTTTACTAAATAATAAAATTACCAATATTATACTCGTAAATGCAAGAGTTTGGATGGATGGATGGATGATTTTGAAGGTACCTACATCCATAACGGCTGCAAGAATGTGTATGCATAGGCTACTAAGTTGTTTATTTTTTAATTTTGCGCGGATGAAGTCGCTGACAAAAGCTCAATCGAAACGCGGATCAATAAATTAGTCTTGGTTAAAATTATCAAAGTCAAATTGTTATTAACATCCTAAACGCGATTCAGGTGCAATTTAGAGAATTTTTTGACTTATATCTAAGCTGTCAATAAAGCAATTGCCCAATTACGACTTCGAATTTCCTTGTTGTGGCAATAATGACAATGACTTTTTCCTGTGACATAATAACAATGTTCCGCGGAATCTCTCCATTACAAAAAGATAACCGACTTCAAAAAAACATTCTCAAACAAAATACACTAAAAAGTAACATAATAATGTTATGAATATACTCGAAAGTAAGAAAGTTTTCTTCTTTCTTGTACATTGTACAATTATTGTTATTTGGAGTCGGTGTCGGCCGAGGTAGATTTCACTAATCTACCTCAGCCGAAACCATTTTTTATTTAAATTCCTACCTAGGCTGAAACCGACTTTTTAATTAGTAAATTTAAAGGGCTACAATTCTTCGATACATCAATTTTATGTAGGTCGTATACTTTAGCCTACGTAAGCAAAGAAAATAAAATTGTCCTATTTTTCGCCGACTTTTTGGCATGGCTCATTAATATTAACTCAAAAACTACTGGATACTTTTTAATTATTCAAAAAATGCGTCCAAATGACACGCAACGTCTTCCGAATAAAAAATAATTATGAAAATCGGACAACTTTTTGAAGTCGGTTAAAAAGCCTTGTAAATTATCATGATGGCTTATTAATGTTTAAAATATTAATCATTTTTTTTTCAGGTTGCCAGACTCACGTATTCGATATTTGCAGTATTTTATAAATGAAAACTTCACTCTAGAGCCCTTAGATTAGAGGCCTTTCTAATCCGCTTATTTTATTGAAATAGTAAAATTTTTGACTTAACATTAGCAAATATTATGTGCATTATTAAATGTATTAGCTTTTTTAAATATAATTGTATAAAATGATATAATTTTGTTCTCCTCTTATTTTATTTAATTTAACCAAAAACAAGCACCTGAGTAGATGACCTTTTTCGTCAAGTTCAGTTAATTTAATTTGACTTACGTCTGTGTCTACTGAATTTTGTGAATAAGATAAGTGAAAATAGTTTCAGGCAATTTTCCAGGCAGATTTTCCATTGATTCTGTAATGAAGGGTGTTATAAGAAATCAATAGCCAAGATAAAACGTTCAAGGTAATGAGCCTCGTCCTAAAAAAACATAGAATACTGAAGTATAGTAACTATCGACTGTTTTTACAAAAAAAAAACTCTTATTATTATATCTGAAATAATTATGTAGGTTGAATAATTCAGGAAACATAAAATAGTAAAATTATACATATTATGAGATGAAAGAAATAAAATGGCAACACTATTCATAATAAAACAGATAATAAATAAACCGCTTTTTAGGTAACTATTATCATAATAAAAGCCATTCAATCATAACAATACAAAAATTTCTAATATTCTTTCTAATATTAGTGAACAATATTTTGTATTGTATTTTATTTCAATACGATTATTACAATATTTTTATTTATCCTTTCGTTGTATCAAAGAAAAACGATACAATCCTCTTTTAAAAGAAAAATTAAAAGAGAAAAAAAAATCAACAGTTTTCAAAAGGCTACTTAAACGGCCTTTGTAAAGTCTAGTTGACCTAATTAGTATTCTGTCCTTAACAATCTGACGAGATCTCTGTTCTTTTATTTCTGTGTTTGCATGATATTAAATATTTCAACGGATCATCCATCCAATTGATAAAAACTTCACGTAGCAACAGATTATATTATAAATATAGTGATTAAATGTAAGCATATGTAAGTCGTTGGAGAAGGCCAATGTCCAGCTGTGGGCAGACGAAAGCTGATGATGATGATTATTACGGTGATGATGTTACGAATGAAATTTTATCGTACTTTTCATCATCCGCTCGTCTTAACGATTTAATCTTAATAATAACATATCAATATTAAAAACATAAAACACATAGCTTATTACAGTAACGGTCAAATTAAAATGTACGCGTTCAAGACCTCATTCATGAATTCCTGTTTGAAAATATGCTAAGTCGCTAAAAGTACAGATTTTAACCAAAAAAAAATTTGCATAGATATTAATATATTGATATTAAACTTATTTGCTATGTTTATTGTGCTATTTATTTTATTGCTAAGAAATTTAAATAAAAAATAAAAGCTATTTAAAAAATAAACGTTTCACAAAAAATATTTTTTCCATTTAAGAGCTATGACGTCACAATTTCACGCGAGTTAAAGCACATTCTTATTAAAACGTTTTGTATTTTTAGCGTTTGTAATTACAAGCATTAAAATATTGACTTACCTGTAAAAATTTTCTCCTCCGACACTTTAAAGTGCTGACATTGCCACTTCAGTAGAAGGTTACTGTTACCTTCTGCAAATAACCACTGCCCAAAGACGTCACAGTTACGTCGCGTCACTTCAAGGTCATTTAATTTACTCAATTTTACTCAAATTTACAAATTTAAATGTTCAATTCGCATTGTTTTATGTCAATTCGATGGGTACCTAAACCCCCATAGTACATACCACCGCTCGGTTAAATTACACATTCTACAGATCACACACGAAACAATATATTTTTCGTTCCAGCGCGTTTGTATTGTTATTAAATCCTAAACCGAGTAATTTAGGATTACGGAGAAGCATTTCGGATGCTCCATTTCCAACAAAGTAATATTCAAATTATGCTTGGAATATTTATATTATCTACCCTCAATTAATATGTCATTCGTAGAACCGAATAAAGTGAATATAACCCTACAAAATTAAAGTTATCGATAAATTGTAGTAGACAACATTGCTTCTACTTATCATATAAATTATACGGATTACATACTCCAACATGGACATTAGACTACCAGAAACGTTTTATATCTCTTATTCTGGGTTTTAATCAAAGTGAAGTATTCATATTGATGGAAAATAAAAACGTTTCGATTTACTTAGATGTAGATCGCTTTATTTTTGTTTATATTTATTTCAACATCAAATACGCGGGAAATTTGTACTTCTCCCACGTAAAAACTATATCTAAATTTCTCTTACAAATCGGTACATTGTCACAACCATATAACCGATTTATCTAATGTTATGAAATCATCCATTAATATAATGCCCGAATTAGATTATTCCAGTCCAACGTTCGAAATAAGCGCTGGATTGCTTGTGTGGTTTCCTGTGTGAGTTTACATTTTCTAGTTGTAATTCAGCGCTCATATCGATCCATGGACTGGAATAATGTATACCGAACCTACCATTGGGTGTCGACTGCAGTGACTTAATTTGACACATATCATTAATCATTACATGCTCTTTGAAAAAATAGAGACAACGATATGTGTCGATAAAAATGTCACTGCATTGGAATTTCACACTCAGACAGTTTCTTAACAGAGGGCCTAGCACGAATATCCGTAATATTATCGACAAAATTTGTCGTGTCGCAAATTTTCGTGATAGGTTCTCTGATAGATTACGCTACTGAATTTGTATTTTATGTCATTTTCAAATACACATAATGTTTTTTACTATGTACAATTTTAAAAAAGGTTATTTGCAATGCTTTTAGCAAAGCAAACACCTTATCATCTTAACTGAATATTTTTTACAAGTTTTTAATTTGTCACATAAATCAAAATGAACATATCAATCTGATATTGTTTACTAATATAAATTAATATTATTCGTTGTTTATACAATACACTTATGAATATATAAAGTTATAAATTAAATTATTACAGTCAGAGTATACTATCGCATAAATATTTTGAAAGCGTTTGGAAATTAATAACTAAATGTCAACAAATAACTCTAATGTGTTGTAGGAAACATTAACTAATTAATTTAAAGTCCAAACAGAAACATAATTTTGAAATAGAACCAGAGGGAAACCAATATGTTCCGTCTGTGTGTTTTGGTAGTGGAGAGCAAGTTTAAAAACAGTACTAAGAAACTTTAATAGATAGTTATTTGTATAAAGAACACAAGTTAAAGGTATATATATAGATAAGTATGTATATGATCACAAATTGAAACCGTAGAAGGAAAACAAATTAGATTCAAGATAATCTATATGTATAATTAAGCTTTTTAATTAGGCTGTCCAATTAAAATACTGGACAGTAAATTTAAGTCCATAATTCTGGTATTGTGGATACGAAATGTTTAAAGCAGGAATGAGTATGACGAATTATCACCAGGGTTGAATGTTAAATCTCAAGAACAATCAAATAGGTGAACAAAGAAAACAGCACTGGTTTAAATGAAATATAATTATTAATACACAGAAATTGTTACCTATCCCCTTTCCAAATCAATACCGAAACTTTGTAAAGGGTATGTCTGCCATGTTTAACTTTGTTAATACGAAGTAACGCCGTAAACTTTCACTGCGAAAGCATTTGTTAATATATATAATTAACAAATATAATTTGAAACTTATATTTATCAAAGTGTCTTTAAGGAAAATTAAAAGTATCATAATATGTTTTATAAGTGTTTCAGCAGTGGAAACAAAAGATTTTACGTAATATATTTTATGTACAATTTATCATTATCTCACAATTTCTATAAAAACTACAATAATTCCGATGAAAACAAGAAATTGTGTTTACACACAGTTATGTTTCTTATGAACTTTAGGACTTGGTTTGGAAAATTTTCATACGACTACCTGGAAAATTATGCACAAAAATGCTGTTTTCTAAATAATTTGTAATGTCAAGAAATTGTACTGTAAAGTGTTTGTTATAATTGATTTGATACGATAGAATTAAATACAATTCCAAGTTATTTGAAATTAGAATTGTGAAAATTAGAAATAGTGCTGTTAAAAGCCTTTTGATTTTTCAAGTCAGAATTGGTCACAGTCAATTTAGTTAAACAAATTCAGTAGCGTATTTAGTCAACTTTGACTTAATAAATATGTAAATGTACAATGTATCATGAAATTTATGATAACATTGGTCATAAACATAAAAATAACGATTGCAAGAATTAAAATATAGTTAGCTAAGAGTATTGATATAAAAGATGATCTTGAGGAAGTATTTACAACGTACATTGTTAGTAGAGTGGTTATAATGTAGTAATTGAGATGTATTGAAGTGCCGGAGCCCTGTATGGCGGCAGGATGCTCGCCGCTTAGAACGTGGACGATCACCGACGCAGGGTCTGAACAAAAAAATAACAATTGACATTTTTGACAATTTGACATTTTAATAGAAACCGGTTAGATCGTCGATAAAGTTTAAGTTAAGTGATCCGCAACAACCAAATGTAGATATCTTTTTCCAGCATAGGATAAAAGAAAAAAATGTTTATTAACAATACGCGAAACGCGTGGTTTCTGTTGCTGAAATTCCTGTAGAAAAAATATTAATAATATAATATCTTTTTGAGTAGGCGTTTCATCAGGAAACCCACTGTAAAAATTGCCAAAATGTAGAGACTTCTTCTATTTTTAGAGAAGCTTTCGTGATAGTCAAATATATCTGACACAATTATCATCACATTCGCTTTACCACTCTCAGTACAAATAAAACTCTATAAAGCGAATGTCAATTACTTTCCTAAAAAGTGAAGTCAAATTGGGTCGTTACTGTGGACACGATATCGTTTCGGCTGAAGTGCACAAGAGGGCAGTGCAGTGCAGCTCGTTTAACCGCTTCACTACCATTCGAATTAAATTGCCGGTTGATTTTTTTGGCATCACTATTTACAAATAGATAACATGGCAATATAAAATATTTATTTATTACTAACAGTACACAAAACTTCAGTAGAATTTTAATTCAACTTATAGTCAAAGAATTAAATTCGCTTCCCACTTAAGATCGCATAGCGTACAACAAAGTATCAACATACAAGCTATAATTTAGCATGTACATAAGGTTTGGACCAAATTGTAATGCGAGTCTAACTGTGGGTATTTAAGTCCAATATCTCTGTATAATATAGTCATCCCTGTCATTATCTTTAACAAAACAGGGACAATAATATGTTTTAAACGGAGATTTTGGTCTTAGAAATTGGCGGTAAGAGGTTTGTCCAATGACGTTTCACTAAAATTTAATATCATGAATAATAATCCTCTGTGATTTTTTTTATTATACAAGTAATTAGACTTACCCGAACTGCTGGGCGCACAAGTATAATTCCCAGAATCTTGTGGTATAGCTCTAGCTATTAGCAGACGACTGGTCCTAGTCTTCTGGTCAGTCAATACATTTATGCCACCCCTTTGTGCATAGTTCACGACGTCTTTATCTCGAAACCAATATATGAAACTGTAGACCGAAAAACACGTGTCATTAGCAATATGATAAAGTTACGTGTTTTTACATGACTGATGATGATGTGTGAGGTGTTATTCATTTCTTATTCATCAGCTCAGTGTCATAGTCACGGTCGAATTTAGTTTTTTTTTAGTTTTTTTTTAAGTGTTTTTTTATATATATCATGGATAGTAATTGAATTAATACCTTGGCGCTTCCGGAGCGTCTTTTGTTATGCAAGTCAGATTGATGTCCGATCCGCTTCTAACGAATAATTCGTTTCCATTTAAAATTTCCGCCTTCGAAACTGTTTGCATAAATAAAAAGTACACATCGTATGATTAAAGTAACTATTTAAATATACACAATTGTATGTAATGTTTTTTGATTGGGAACAGAGAGAAAAAAATTAAAATAAGTTTTATATGAACTTTACAGATATATCCAGAGGCTTTTAATAAAATATGAGTGAGCATTGGAATTATTTGACTACATACATATTACATATACACACTCTAAATTATTATTCAACATTCATATTTCATTGATAAAGTGAAGTAAATTAAAAGTTTACGGTTGATTACTTCTATTTTAACATACATCTTGCAGATTGTATATTTGGAGTAATACAAATAATTTTTATGCAAGCAATACGAGAGTTTTGATTAAACGGTATTGAAAAATCTTAGTATGTAATCGTAACATAAGCTAGTGAAAAGGTGCAAGAGAAAAAAACATGATAGAAACAGCTCTGCTGAAAATCGAGTGTCGAAAATGCCTAGCAACAATTCTGACGTATAACATTCTGTATTCCTGGATATAACAGGTTGAAATTTACATTACACGCTGTTGAAGTTTTTTGAAACTATACCAAATTCTTTAAATTTTTAAAAAGAATGAAAAAGTAAGATATACAGTCGTGCCTTTTTACTTACCAACAACGCTAAGTCGAAAGGAGAGGCTGATCTTTGGTTCTGTGGACACTTGACATTCGTATGCACCCGAGTCAGCGGGTTTGACTGGCGAGATCCGTAACGTCCACTCATCTGAGCCCTCCGGGTGGAGAGACACGAAGCGACCGTCGCCGCTGTAGGTGTGCACACCTACTGATATTATATGCAAGTCACGTTTCCGTATCCAAGAGACCTGTAAATGTTTTATTATTACCACCACCGTATTACCATCATATTACCAACATAATACCACCTGTAATATTAAAATTAATTTTAATTTATATGAATTTCCACTGTCGAAACATCGGCATAAAACTTTCATTCTTATTTCAAAATATAGAGGTAACAACATGTTTTTATACATATTTTTCTGCAGTGGAAACTCACAGTAACTAGTGTCCCGTATGTAATTGTGTATATGAATATGAATTTGATAAGTGACAAATGAGAGTTATTAAGAGTACCTTAATTAACGTGACTTTGAGCTAAGTAAGTGATATATTTCATAGAGTATAAACATTTACGTAATGTTAGGTCAAGTTACGTTCAAAATAATAAATAGGACAATCAAGAAAAAAACACGTACAGTTTATTCCGGCAGTGCTATTCATTTTCAGAAAAACGACAATATATCAAGTCACACGGACAAATGCATAATTTTATAGTACTTACCGATTTGTCAGCAAGATTCCTCACTCTGCACAAAAGGAAGGCCGCTTTTCCGATTGTAGCTGCGACTTCGCGCTTCGTGTTATTGTCAAAGTAGGGCTGCCCCAAATGGTCCCAATGACCAGGACGTGCTGACACCCCTATTACACATAAAATATATGGTTAACATCTGTGGAAGCTAACAGTGGTAGAGTCTGCAATAACATAATTTGCACGAAGACAGGCGTAAAGGTGAAGTACTCGTAGTTCCGCTATTCGTATGCGTGCCGGAGGCCTAATTTAAGTCCTCTTCCCACCCTTTTCCAAGGAAGGTATGGGAATGGGAAGTGGATTTAGAATAGGAAAAGGAAATATCCTCTTTCCATACATCTATTATTTCTCTGTCTATTAAAGGTAGGCAACGCATCTGCAAATGTAAATGTCTAAGGACAAGGTTGGTTTGCTATTTTGGCGAATTCAAGTGGCCGCTTTCTCGTTATACTATAAAAAAATCTTGTATATACTGGAGACCTATGTATAAAGGCTGATGGTGATGACTTAACTAACAATATTATTTATACAACGTATTTTAACGTAAACATTATAAATGTGTTTAAACAAATTTATGGATTTTGAAGCGTGTTTTCAACATTTTGACTTCAGTCTTTACATATACTTAATAAATACGGTATTCTTGAAGGAATTGAAATGTTTCATGTTAAGAAGACGCAAAGAAAAGCATCAAATTACTTATATTTAAATATGTATAAAATAGAAATCGTTTGTTTTATTGAATGATTTATTAATTAATTGTTTATTTGCCAATATTATTAAACATGATTTACATGATGTTGACTAATATGAAATATTAAGACATACAGAACGAAAAACACAATTATTTTAGGTTCCATTTCAAATATAAACGAGAGAGAGGGAGAGAGAGTTAGTTCGTTCTATTTTTACTTAGGTTTCATATTCGCACAAGTAACTTAGTACTACTTCAAAGCATTATGTAAGTGATTTGATCGTCTTTGCTTTATTAAGCGGCAAAGCTACAGGTTTATAGGTTAATTTTAGAAGAAAGTATGTTTCAATGATAATTTTATAATTCGGATCTCGTCAAATTTTCGCTCAAATTAAACCTATTGATAATTTTAGTTTATTCTCTGGCTTTCCCTCTTTTTCTTTAAAGGACCTCAAAAGTACAAATAAAAAAAACGTCTGAAGGTTTTTCACAAATATTTTATGACCATCTCCAGTGTCCTCATATAATCCTAACAATTTTTATTAACATTTTTCCAGTCGTTTATGATCTGTACCGCAACGGATTAGAACAAGCTATCATCGTCAGTTTTTCCACCCAAGTATAACCTTACTTCAGGGCATTCAAGAGTACAATGAGTAGGCATTTTCTCTAAGCTAGTGCAAACCATCTTTCGACCACATCAACGTTTCTAACATCAGGTGCGATGGTGCTCCAGCGCTGGCTTGTTCGTCGTAAAAAATACATAGGGAGGACAAACAAACATCTAGTTTTATCCATACAATATATATATATATATATATATATATATATATATATATATATATATATATATATATATATATATCGTTACGTCAACGTTGCCTGTTGCTTTAACGAAAAGAGAATATTGAACATCACCATAAATAGAATTCAAGTTAATTTAGTAAACAATGGCTGGAATAGTTGTATTGTTAGTCTGTCTAGTTTGTGTAAATAAATACGATCTCCGCTGTACTCTAGGACATTGTAAAGTGGACATTCAGTATCGAAGCAAAAGGCTTTGTATATCAAAGCAAAAGTATTACATTACAAAGTCTTATAAAAAGATCTCGGAATTGAATGAAGAATGCTGGGTAAATTTGTATTATTATCAGTTTCTAAGAGTTGATGTTGCTACGAGTATCACAGTTGTTTCAAAATGAAGAAGAGGGATGACAGTATGTTTTTCTATGATTGTTTCGACAATGGAAGTTCATGATTACTACAAAAATGGTAATAAAACCATATCATTCTTTTATTTCAAAAAAAAGATATCAATTATTTTTGTTTAATTTCTTGCAATGAAATTCACGGAAATAAAAAAAAACACGCTAACGACGTTGTTTTAATAATAAAGGTGCCAAAAGAGAGAACGACCGCATAATAACCTAAAAAAAAGCGAAGTGACCACCACCCATAGACACCTGCAATTTTTCAATCCGCAGGTTGCAGATCGTACCTGCCTTTAAAGGACAGAGGCGAAGATGTTCAAAGGATATTTCCCCTTCCTGTTTGTTTTTGAGCATCTGTTAAACTACAGACATTGTTGAGTAAAGCTGAAAAGACTTTAATACTGTGCGAAATAGACACGTGTCTTTGACAGTAAAATGAAAATGTTTAGAAATGATTTTTACGTCTTCCATTACAGTCATCGATTGCGTTTCAATATAGTAAATGCAATAAAATACAACAAAAAAATAATTTTTACGATTAAATTATATTCATTTTATATATACGAGGTTAAATGAACGATATTAATAAATTTCTTACCAAACAGGAACACAAATCCAATAAAAGCCACCCACATCTTGAAGATATTGTTATTTATCACATCACAAATATTAATCCAACTGTCAGATGTCAAAACACTTCAATGCATTATTTATAATTAAAACCTATAACTAAATATTTTTCTAATTAATGAAATATTAAACAAAACAAAAACAATTTAATTTCTACTTATAACATATTTGTAATTCTTTCTTTATTTAAAAAACAATCCGTTTATAATTTAAATTGAAAGAAAACAATATAATTAACTTTAATTAATAATGTTATTAAATTGAATTTAAAAACTTAAAATAATATAAACGAATGAAAGAAAAAGAACTATTTATATTAAATTTGAAAATTATACGATTTACAAATAAACTTGGTTTCAGGCAAGTTATTTGAAAATTTTGTAAACAAACTTATTTATATAAAAAAAACACCCACTTTGACACAGTAAAATTTTTTAGTAATCGGAACTTTTACTAAAAAAGTTACCTAATTAAACAAACCTACATAAAATGAGGGAAACTATCAATTTTCTTAACTAAACTCCATCACTGTTATATTTTAAATTAATTTTCTATATCAACATAATAATAATTTTGATAAATGTCGCATAATTGTCGTCGAATACAATTGGTAGAGGTATTTAGTGAGTCCGTCACGAGGACAAGACGCGCGGCCGGCACGGGGTCGCGGGGTCGACTACTCTACCGGGATGAAATGGCGCGGCGGCGCGATACTATGTGCGCAGAAATAATCCTTTGCTTCCAACTTGGAAAATTGGCACTCGCAAGAGGTTTGTTCTACCCCCTTCTGATGTTTGAATACATCACTGTACGTACCTACATTCATAATATAAACCTAAAGACTCTGTTTGAATGCGTTTAGAATCAGCTTCGTATCTCCGAATTTTTCCGATTTGATTTTTTTTTGCGTTTGATGTCTCAATTATTAAGAACAATGATTTACAATAAACTGTTAAATAAATTAGATTAGAGAATAGACAACCTTATGGGTACATATTTAAGAATGAAACAGAAAAAACGCTGAACGAGAAAGAAGCGTCTGATAAAACTGTTAGGCAGATCTTCACTATTTAATATAGATAAATTAAATTAGCTTTTTATATTTTTTTTAGTATATTTAGAAAAAAACATTTACGTACTTTCGCTTGTTGCTCCTTAATGGTTAATTCAATTTACATTTTTGCGACATTTTATAATGTCGTTAGTAAGATTACAAGCTGACGATAATAACAATTTTACGATGACATATATAAAACACAGGCGCCAACAGTGCCCGAAACACAATGTACCATTAAGGGGTTTAAATTTATGATGTGATCGTGTGGTTTAATATTGGTTTCTCTTATATAATGTTGTTAGGAACTTTTGTTTATTAAGTTTCAGCGTACACTGCGTTTGTACTTGAATTTTGATAAATTACAATATTATCTCTCGGCGTTTAATGTAATTAAACAAAATGGAAATGCTTTTATAAGTGATATTAAAATACAAATTTTATAATACTTACTACTTAATACTTACTTATTCCTTCATACTTAATACTTACTACATATATTTAATGTTACTTGTTACTAATATTATAAATGCGAAATTTTAGATGGATGGACGTTTGTTTGAAGGTATCTCCGGAACGGCTCAACGGATCTTGATGAAATTTGGCACAGATGTAGAACATAGTCTGGAAGAACACATAGACTACTTATTACGTTCTTTTAATTCCGCGCGGACAGTGTCGCGGGCCACAGCTAGTGATATTATATATGCGAAAGTTTGGATGGATGGATGAATGGATGGATTTTTGTTACGTATCTCTCAAACGTCTTAACGGATCTCGATGATTTTTTTACAGATATACAACATAGCATGGAAGCACACATAGGCTACTAACAAAGTATTTTTTCATTGCGTGGACGGAGTTGCGGGCGACAGCTAGTGGCTATATTACGAAGTTCTTTTTTAAATAAAAGGAAAACCAACTTTATTCTTCGATTTAACAATACATTTATTAGGTACTATAAAAGAAACAGTAACAAAAAACAGAATAGATTGAAAATTAATAAAGCGTTAACTCAACATAGTCCGAACCTTAATTCTGTCATTCAATTATACGAGTGTACTGCAATCCGACGGCTGTCTCTATATTGCTGTGTTTAGAGCAGCGAGAGCAAGTATTACGTTATCGGCTTTATTATTGCCAAATTAGTGTTCCATTAAATTGCAAATGCGTATATTTTGTTAGATTAAAATTATGGTAACTAATACCTATTCAGTGGTTTTATGTACTCTATTTGATATATAAAAAAAAATTATAATAATTTCAAGTTTTATGAACTATTGGATGAGCTTCGGTATTTCGTCAGGTAAAGTAATATGCCCAGTGACACCATTGCCTGTTTATTTTTATATTATTAGGTGGCAAACGAGCAAGCGACCACCTAGATTCGCTGAAATAGCGATGTGACCACTGCCCATAGATATCGCCAGATGAGGGGATTCACAGAAAAATAATTTTTCTCCTTCCTATGAGTCCCTTCCTTATTCAAATCCACTTTCCCTTCCCATCTTTTCCTTATAAGAAATGGGTGGGAAGGGGAAGAAAACTAAAATTATGCTTCCGGCAACCACACTCGCTTTTTCCTTGCTTTCACTTCATGCTTGTCTTCTGTTTGGTCGTTATTAGTATTGTTTCCCTCAATTCCTTTTTTTCTCTTTTCATCATGGAATTCAATTTATAAGTAACAACATTGTAAAATTTTGTCTAAATAATATTACATCACGAGTTAAATCTCGTCGGGTAGTTGAACTGACGTAGATAGTTAGATATACTTACGTTAATTTGATAGGAATACGAGTATACTAAGCGAACAATACGTTTGTGAAGAGAAGTCAATTGCAGTACAATATCGGCATAACGTTTATAATCGTAAAACAAACCGCAGATATAACATTTAATTTAAGCATCTGTGGAAGCGTATTTTAAATCCAAATCTAGTATTATATGCATTTACAAATAATTTTAATTAATTTCTAAATAGAATAAAAAATGAGTTCATAGTTTAGAATTTATCTTACAAATATTATAAAAGCGAATGTTTAGATGGATGGATGTTAGTTTGAAGGTATCTCCAGAACGGCTAAACGGATCTTGCTGAAATTTGGCATAGATGTAGAACATAGTCTGGAAGAACACATAGGTTACTAGTTAAGTTTTTTAAATTCCGGATTAAATTCCGGACGGAGGCGCGGCAACTGCTAGTTTACAATAAATTATAACAGCGTACTAACCACAAAAACTATTAAAATTATTGCATGTGTCCAAACATTTGCGAAAGTTATATATCTAAGCGTGGGGTTTCACTGACAAAACATATTAATTATCGCTGTATTTTTGAAGGAATATGAAAGATATGACAATTAAATTTACAGATATTTTGACAATGAAAACAATTACTATTCGAAGTAGAAAACAAACAGCACGACAGGTGAAACCGTAGGACACAGCTAGTTGATTATTTTATAATTATTTCGAATACTTTAAAACTTAAATTCGAAGCGTACCCATTTTCATTTTATAAAGCCTCAAACATTTTTACTGAAGGAATTTTACAGTGGAATATTAAAAATTGTTTCTCCATTTTTGTACTATTTATTATTCATACCAAAAATGATTGCGTATTTTAATGATTTTCAAGAGTACAAAAGAACGCGTTAATGGCGAACATATAAGTTAATATGCTGGCATTATCTGACTGTTCAATATCAACAACTTTTTATATCAGAGAGGATATGTCGCTCTTACAATTTGTATAAGTTGACCTTCAAGACAAAAGTGATCGTATTCTAATACACAAAAGCCCGAAAAAGTTCTTTAATTAGCTTGTCATAAGCAATAAGCAATCATTTCGAAAGCAACGCAATTGAATTTTATATAGATGAGATTGTAAAAAAAAGATCGACACTTCAGGCAGGCAGTCCGTATATGTCAACCCTTACCGTATCTTTAGTACCGATATTTTCTCAGTCAAATCGCTACGGCTGTATGGTTAAATATAAATACACGAAAGTGATTAAGCAACACAAATAGATGCGTTCTACTAACGAAAGTGCTATTTTCGCCCTACTTTAAAACATACGTAAACTTCAAACATTATGAAAATGTTTTGCTATTAACTTTGCCCAATTACGTATCATTATAAAGTCATGTTAGCAGCGAGCAAAGAGGTCGGGTGTAGAAAAAGCGCATGAAAACTTTTTGCGAGTCGCTACGAGAGCGCGACAAGTAGACGCATCATTAGGCTGAGCTGCTAATGAGCGAGCCGACATATACAATGTCCCGACACTTACACACCTTACTATATGTATGAAATAACTCGTAATCATTACCATATTTTAAAAGAACCACTTTTAACGTCAGTTCACACGACTGGCGCAGCAGTGCGCGGCAGTGTAAACGTAGCCTTAACGGACATGTTTTCTCTTTTTTATAAAAAAACTGGCAAACTAGGAAACATTTAATTTTATATGACACTCATACAACGAGCACCGCAGTAGTTCAAGCATTAAAACTGAGGCGTAAGACTAAAAATAATTTATCACCAAACTTCTGGAATACTATGAAAACGATTTGCAAGACCTGTCACAGTATGATAGAAATATGTTTAAACTTCACCTGATGTCATATGAGTGTATGTATTTTGATTGATATCTTATTACAAATGCAATTGAGTTGTAAATCGCTTGAGTACTGAGCGTACGTTCCGTTTTCCTCTAACCTCAAATTGGATTGTTGTATATACATTGAATAACATGGTAACACACATACCTTACAGCCAGGTGCGACTGAACGTCCGGCAAAGTTCTAACCACTGCCTAACAGGATACCTTGATGATAACTTTTTATTTTATAAGTCAATATTACTGTATGTAGTGAACTCGTTAGAACTAAATTAATTAATAAGCCGATCCCTTTTAATCTGCTGTAATACCTTTGACACATATTGAAGTGTACCTCGAATCACCCTCCGCAAGTTAAATTCAATGAGTTTTTTCTAATAAAATATTTGCTTTTTTTAATTATTTCAGAAATAAATTTTCTACCACATCTTTATATGTTTTGCCTTTTTACAATCTCTATTATTAAAAAAGTCATAGAATACACATATAAATATTTATAATAAAAATATCAATCGCAATCTTCATTTATAAAATGACTTCTTTATGATACAAGTATACGATATTCGGTTTTTTATTTTTTTTCGCGATTTTGTCTTCATGGAATTAAAAGAAAACCAAGAAAGTAACCTATGTGTGTTACAAAATTCTTCCAGCTCCAATCAGTCGTTCCAACGTAACCTGATTATAAACATCCATCCATACATCCGAACTTCTGCTTTTATAACACGAGTATTATAAACCATCATTGTTGTTGTTATATGATATTGTTACAATTGTATCATCATCATCATCTCCATGGCCTTATCACCGGCCACAAGGTTTTGTAAACCTTTTATATATCATTCATATACAGTTGTAAAATTATAAATAAGCAAAGTTCTCGATAGGTAATAAAAATATATCGGAATAAACGAATATGATTTAAGTCGACATCGATACTCACAACAGTTTTATTACCGTAAATACTCGCGAATACGAAGAACCTTTAACTTTTAAGAGACAGGATCTGTCAAGCATTACTCTCTGTGAAATTAAAACGAAATATAACTTCCTAACTTGCTCTTTTGTGGATTTATTTTGCGTGTGTAAATTTTTGAGTCAATATGTGTTCATAGACATTCCAATTATACGTTTCGTCTTTACCTCACCTGCCGCAAAAAGTGGATGCAAATATTTAGTACAACGGCGGCGGTTTGACTAGTCCGTTTCTCTATCATCAAAGTGAAGATCCGACTAACAAGCTTTACGATTTCGGGGATATCACTAGTTGTCGTATGAGAATATTATTTCAAGTTCACTGGTTTCGCCAATAACTCTGTCGGTGCGACACAATTTGGTCATGTCCCATGGTTTTGTGAGTTCCGTTGCTATGGTGTTTAATATTTGTCGCCAATTTAGACAAAAAATGTACTCATATTTAACACAAAGTTCTGAAAAGATCATTCACTTGTGAGCCGTCTTCTTATAATTTGCATTACAACTTTAAATGAAAATTTTATTCAAATTACATTTATTTTAAGAAGTTAATACGTTCGATTCGATCTTTTGAAGATAATTTGATGGTTTCATATTTTTGTTCGCTTATATTTATGACTACAAAGTTATGCAAACTTCAATCTGCTTAATGAATACGTTGATATATATTATGTTAAAGTAACTAGTCAAAGCGATAAAATGACTTGATTTCATAACGTTTGCTGAAGATGATTAATTATTATTACATTCGCACACAATGCTACTTTCATATTCATTTATACTCGGAGATGGGAAAGTCTTTAAGAAGCGCCTTTGTACTAATTTCGGTGGGAGTTTTCGTCTTGATTGCGGTAATAAATCTAACCATTGACACTGCTATGAGCAAACTCGTGAAGATTGTCAAACGAAACCTAATAACTTTACAACTTAACAAACTTGATTAAGTTTAAGTAATATGTTCTCTTCTCAAATTTATTAGGACGACCGAGGACGGAATTTGCTCGTATGTTTCAAACATGTTTTAATTGATTTTAGTTAGTCTACCCGAGGAAATGTAGGTATGAACGCAATTAAGTTATTAAGACTTAGAACGTGACTGTAAAATTATTACCAAGTTTCAAAGTACGATTTTAACTTTATCAGTCTTCCTTTACAATCTACCAAGTCGCATTCAAGAACTTTGTTAATATAATCGTTTTTTTCCTCGATTAGTAAATGGGCAATATTTTTCACGATGTATGTAAAAATGTGTAAAAGGAGGATATTAAAGTCAAAATTGACTAGGATTAAGATAAATTACATCAAAATACGAAAATTGTGCACTAAACTTTAAAAGGATAATTTAATGTTAAACAAAATTAATATAAATAATGAAATAGAAATAACAGAGTTTTTGATGTCTTAAAATTTCTACTAAATTTATTATAAGTTTAGACAGCGAGGTACAAAATCGTAGTAACATTAGCGGGTGGCTTCACGTCTATCCAAGTCACGTTGTGGCCGATGTACGACACCTCAATCTGCTTGTAATTTACATTTGAATATGATGCAAGTGAACTTTATGCATTGCCAACACTCAGAAACATATTCACTCTAGATCAAATTTTTTATTGGTTTTTTTATATCATAAGGTGGCAAATGATCAAGCGGCCACCTGAATACGCCAAAATAGCGAGGTTACTGCTGCCCATAGACATCCCCAATTGCAAATGCGTTGCCTACATTTAATCGACGGAGGCTCTCCTCCTCTCGGTCTCCCTCTCTCGTCCTCCCTGTCTCGTCCTCTGACAAGGAGATGAGGATATATTCCCCTTCCTATCCGTCTCCTTCTCCGTCAACACCACTTCATTATAAAGTAATGATGTGAAGTGAAAGGGGACTAAAATTAGGCCTACGGCACCACACTCATCAACAAAACGCGGAATTGCTTCCACTTGAAGCCTGTATTCTGTGTGGTCGTGGTATTGCAGCGGGCGAGCCGGCCAATTCGTGCAACAGCTGACCTTAGTTAGAGAGTTAACTGGGTTCCTACTGTTGAATACTAAAGTAAAAGCATCCTATCATTCTAGACGTTATGATTAAATAAAATGATTATATTTTTGTACGAGTGTTTCGGTAAGAAATCACAAAGTGATGTGAAAATATTTGAAAGTTGTTTTTTTTTTGTATAATATGATCAACAGTTAAAAACAGGTCGTAAATATATTGCAAAACGGCAAGCGGTCCCTAATAACTAAACGACTTTTTTTAAAGATTATAATGACGCTTTCTTCTCGCATAAAAGTTTCGACATTATTTTGACCTTGGCATTACAAATATACCTAGTTAAGAAAGTTTGGTTAATATAAATATCTATTGAAATACAAATAAAATATTTATAAGCGATCCAATAAGCGGCATCATTGATCTTCCCTTGATGTGAGCGGCGACGTGAAATTGATACCATTAATCCATTGAACAATAAATGTCCGCTCCCAAATTGCTACTTCTATAACATTTTGCCTTAATCAAATGCTATGTACATATAGTTATGTAATATAACACTAATACTGCTATTGTATATTTATCTGATATGTAAATGAACTTTATTACATATGGAGTCTAAAAATAGAACAAAAGATGTATGATAACAGTAACCGAATACTTTTATACTCTAGTGGGAGATAGATTTCATTTATGATCCACAAATATTCTTTGTATAGTTAGTTGCCTTACGTAAGGTAATATTATAAAAATAGAAAAAAAAAAACATAAAAGTCGAAAACAAATGCATTAATTTGTATATATAATAATAATAATAATAAATTTTATTTCAAGCTACAAATGTTATGCTCATAATTTTGTTAGTAAAAACACTTATTAACTATGTTAGTAACAATATAATTGGATACTACATACAATTATTCACCGCCATGTGGAACTCTGCCCTGCTCTGTATATAATGCCCTCTTAATAGTGGATTAATATCAACTAAACTGATACATTGAACGATTTTCAAACCCCCCCTTCATCTATTAAAGGCCCTTCCTAATTGTAACAACTCCAATCCACAACAACACATCTCACTAATAACAATTTAGCTAATGGCTAAAGGCGGAGCAAACCTTTTGAAGACATCTTAAATATTTCACCTAAATGTAACTTGCGAATTACACATAAATGCAATTAAATGTAATGAATACATAGAAATTACTAGAATTTGTATAATTTACATAAATTATATATCCATATTATATTCGAATTAGAGTTGTACAAAAAACGCGCGAAATGAAATTCCTAAATACTGCCTACCCCTCATTGTTCATAGCGTGATTATTAAGTTATTGGAAAGCTCGAACGCCGTCGTTTAATTTAAAAATATTTACAAATTCAAGTGTCATTTTCACATGAAATCAGAAATGTTTTTTTCATACTTATAAAAGTAACAGTGAATAAGAGTCTTAAGTTTATTACTTAATATGTTATTATTAGGTAGCTTATTAATGTTTATTAAGTGGAGATTTGTCAGTGAAAGTGATTTAGTGTCCTAAACATTTTTGCTGAATCGATCCGGGTCTAACGCGTTATTCACATGGCAAGGTCACTTTCGGGCCTGCGCGGTAACATTTTCGTCTTAAGTCTCAACTTGCAATGTTCCTTTGTAGGCACAAAATAGAGATTTCACGGGAAGCTTTATAGCTGGGATAAGAATGTTGATCGCGCACAATTTTCAAGAAGTCTCATTTTATTTTTTGTCTTAAGTAGAGCAATATTTTATAATGGAAATTACCAAACTAATAATTGATTGAAACTGTTACTATATAGTGCAAGACATATGTTTATAACATACAGTGTATATACCCGTTATATAGTGGAAAACATTTCTTAATTTTTTTAATATAATAATAATGCTATATTCTTTAAGTATTTCAATTGTACTTAATGTTTTTGTTCGTAGTTGTTTTACAGCGAATAAAATGTCGAAATTCTAGATATCACTATTTAAAAATATTTTATTAATTACTTTAACGTGACAGGCTTTACGCAATAATTAAAAACAATATGTACTTTATGCGTGAAGTATAAAATAAGGTTCTTATGTAAATATTCTCGCCAAAGAAACCTTCGCCGCTATCTGATATAATCGAATTCTGTCCCTACCCTGTTCTTATGACTTCCAATCCAATTGGAAAAGCGATCCACTGCGTCGAGGGAACACTTCAAGTTTCTCCAGTAAGAAAAAATATACAAGACTGAGCCAACGACGACGGTGTTGATCTAGGATTTTTAAATTAACGCTCGATCAACTTTCCTTATTATTTTTTTCTTAATATAATAAATACTCTTTGTTGAACCAAATGACAATGCTTATACATTTTTCTATTTTTAAAATTTTCCTTAAGGTAATCTCTGAAATTATCTTCATGTTTTTGCCCTTTTTTCCACTTTTTACCGCGAGCAGAGTATGGTATCATCTGTTGCACGAATGGTTCAGCTCGCCCGGTGCAATACCACGACCACACAGAAGACAGGCGTGAAGTGGAAGTAATTCCGCGTTTCGTCTAATGACTGCATGCCGGAGTCCTCATTCTCTTCCCACCTTTTTATCATAAAGAACGATAGGAAGGATTTGACGAAGAAGTGGTCGCATATGTAGGGAAAATATTCTCTTCCTGTGCGTCCCCTCTCCCGTCTATTAAAGGTAGGCAACGCGACTGCAATTGCGGAAGACCATGGGCTGCTTGCTCGCTTGACACCACCTTATAATGTAAAAAATATTCATCACAGTCAGTTATCATATCTGAATTCAAACCCTTATTACGTATAGCCTCTTCCACATAATCCATCAGTATTTTCTGCGGCTATGACTGAAATAAAAAAAAACAAATTTACAACATAAGAATATATACAAAGATCAGGCTTTAAGAATAAAGATAAAATGTAAGTTATTAGTCAAAGCACGTGTTACGTCATGTTTATGACTCAATTTTGGTGTAACGATAATTTTAACAAATTGTCTCGCAGCCGTAGTTATTACTTGGCACGAAATCTTGCTTTTGATGAATGTACTTAATTAAAGTATTATTTAAGAAATGTTCACAAAAGCTGTGTTATACTTAATCTGGTATACCCGTTGGTTTTCACTACAGAAATACTTGAACAAAACACGTAATTAAGGTATTAGGAAAGTCGCATTAATTTTTATTATAATCGTTAAATTTTATTATAACTTTATATCATTACTAGCGGTTGGCTGCGTTCGTGAGCTCAGCATAAAAAAATAATGGAAGCTACCTTCCCGTCCAAGTCCCGTCAAAATCGGTCCAGTTGTTTCGAAAATTACCCGGTCCCAACGCTGCTTTGCGGACATCCATACATACACACAGACTGATTGATAGACAAACATTTTCAAAATTGGTTTTATTATATCTAATAATAAAATTCTCGTGTCACAGTTTTCGTTGCCATACTCCTCCGAAACGGCTTGACCGATTCTCATGAAATTTTGTGAGCATATTCAGTAGGTCTGAGAATCGGCCAACATCTATTTTTCATTTTTTTTTTAACTGCGCGCGGACGTAGTCGCGGGCGACAGCTAGTATATGTATAGATTAATTTAAAATAACTGTGTAAGCGGCAATTGTTTTTAGTCTTCTAGTATTATTAATAAATTAATCTCACAACTGCGGAAAACATATTATGTAAATAGAACTTTTAGGGGCTCTTTGATTCAAATATAAAGTTATAGTTAATAACCATAGATTTATGACGTAATTATGTTTCATTTTTATTTGCTCCTGGTTTTTAATAAATTGTAACAGGTTAGGAAAATTACCTAGTTGAAGAATGAGCCGTAGATAGGGCTGTCAACTGTCAACAAACGTAGACCCCAAAACTGGCGGCGCTGGCAATAAGAAAAATTTCAACCCTGACTACTGACTGACGGCAACCACAGTTGATCCTTAACAGACGACAAAAAACTAAGTTGCAACTAAAAATAATAACCTCATAGGTCTTTATAGTGCCCTTCAAGAAGGGTGTTGCGGATATCGATGAGCTTCGTGACTTTTTTATCTTAAAAGGTGTTCATGTAACTTCTGAACCCCATGCTCAGTTGCTCCCTTATTCGGATCAACACCGGTGAGGTGTCAACCCTACCCGTAGATAATGTTGCGTTGCGGTATAATGAGGTAGGATTCCACGTTGAACGCGCTGTAAGCGACGCGGGTTTACGACTTAATTTGTGCTCGTAATCATTTGAACAAAGCACCCGGACCCCGACCTGATGTAAATATTCGACGCCTACAAATTCCTACCTCCTGTAATATTGTCTAACTTAAGAAAAATTACCTTAACCTTGTACAGAATGTTTAATTTTGTTATTTAATTTAGGAAAAAAACACATAACAAATATTTTAACAGAATAATGTTATGATGCTTTTGTTCCAAATTTATTTAAATTAAGTCTTTGTGTGATTCTTTGAAAGTCGTCAATATGAAAAACATTTTAATTACCTAAAATAAACTAACGTGCATACAATAATAGAAATAGAGTCTATAGAAACATGGATAAGACAAACTAACAGCGATCTTTTCTTCTTTGTTATTTTTTGTTCACAAGAAAGAGAAAAATAAATGGTGACACTCCACATTTTACTGTCGCATTTCAGTCTATTATTAATTGAGATAATTCACACGTTCAGCTCTGTCTATTACTTTCTTACATAACTATTAAGTATACTTTAGAGCTACGTAGAAACTCATTAGACCTTTTTCCACTTGAATGACAACGATTAAAAAGATCTAAAAGTATTAGAACTTGACGGGTATTTCCCCAGAAATAGTACTGTTTGTATGCTGACCCCAAATGAATAGGAACAGAAGGGTAGAAAGTACTATTCTAGGATTGATTCTAAATGGTCAAATAACTTATTGAGTAAAAGCTTTCATTTGTCATGATGTAATTTGTTAAATCTTTATTGGTCAGAAATAGTACTAGTTATAAAGTACCTTTTAAACAAATTGGACTAGATGACTCGAGTAATAAATATTTTAAGTAACATATCATTTAACATAACATTTCAATCCAATTTATTACTCGTAATAAAAACTTTCTAGAGTTATTCTTCTCCATTCTACCGTATAATACAAGCATATTTCTATTGTAATATAATACTGTCTATTACGTCTTACAACTTGCCAACTAAAACCGAACCTTAAAACCAACTAAACCATTCGAATTTCACTTAGCTTTCTCAAAGGTAGGCATCGCATTTACAGTTCCTCTGGTATTGCAGATGTTCATGTCCAACATCTCAGTGTTCCCTCGCCTCGTTTGCCCTTTTCTCTTATAAAAAAAATTAGAAGATTACTACGGTTTAAAATTGAAGCAATTTTTTAAAGCATAAGTAAAAGCGCTGTAGTCACTGGAGCGAAGTACAATGTGTGCGGTCCCAGCGGATCAAACTGCTCTACTAAATTATACTTCGGTGTGATTTTTTAATTAAATTTATTACACGCTCTCCACACATAGGGGAATATTTTTTAAATTCCTACTCTTAACCTACATTCTCTATAGCTAGATACAAATGTATGAGTGTACAGTTAAACAATTAAATTCTCTTCTTATCATTCGAATATTTTGCATCAAACTGTAACCATAACAGTAATTTAGCAAATTGAAGCTATGCCATATTTCGGACCTAATTGAATTATCAACGTCAGATGACATTTTACTAAAATGGGCAGGAAATAAATTTCCTCGACTGCACACACCTTGGTCAAATTTTCAATCGTTAATAAAATACTTTTTATTCATCGCTTAAATAAAAATACATTTTTACGTACACGTGACGTAAATACAGGTTTTACAACAATTTTTTTTTTTGTTATGAAAAGCGTCTGATACATGCCATAGCGTACGATATTTAGAAAAGCGTAACAGATTGTTATCATTGTCAAAGCATTGCAATTAAAATGGTCGGGTAAAAAACTAAGCTTTTAACTTGAAGCCAATAGTAAAGTGGTAAAAAAGCTCGGTAAAGTTGGAACTTCCATGGGTTCCATGGGAAGTGTTTATTCCTTTTGTTCTAGTGTAAAATATAGTTCGATTACGCATTCATCCGTTCATAAAAAAAAGATAAATTCATTTTTAGATAAAAGCCAAAAAACCCAAACTGACTATAACCTTATGACAATCAGGGAAAGAATACGAATCGAAATACGCGTCACTTGTCATAGGTGGCCACAATGGAACTTGCATACTTAACAAATCCCATATATGACATACGTAATAAATTTAAGTTACACATAGGCGCAAAAAATTACATTACCCTCCTGAGTGAGTAATGTAAAAATTACATTAACACAAATAAAAACCTTGGTATTTACTAGCCATTTATATATATATATATTAAGGCCTTTTTTAATCTAATCTTTGCCGGTTTTAAAAAACGTCTTTTGTTTTATCTAGTAATTTAAACGTTCCAAATTATTATGTCAGTCAAATATATTATTACGTCAGTTATGAAAAGAAAGACTACTAAAATATTCTTATAAAAAGTGCGGTTTGAATAAACTCAGACGCTACAGAGTAATCTAGTATGTCTCAATGCTTCTCTTATGGCTTTTAATTTAAGTTTGAAAGAACGAACTGTGCCCGAGAGGATATTTTGAACGTAGAAATAAAAGGATACGGATTTCTAGAAAGAACTGTTTTATGACTGAGGCTTTATGCATTAGATATCTTCAAATTGTATTATCATACCGGTGTAGTTTCTTTAGAACCTTTACTTATATCTTAAAAATAAAACTATCGCGGGTTTTAAACGATAGATATACTTAATAAAAAAATCGTAAACTCACTATAAATTTTATATTAATGTGGGGGCGGAACAATGGGCCTAGCACGAATATTTGTTGCAATCGCCGTCGTAACGACATCATCAATTATGTCAAAATTAGTTTGTTGGTGTACTTCAGCCCGATAAACAAATGTCAATACAAATTTTGTCGTCGACTATACGATGACGATTGTCGCAAACATTCATGATAGGCCCACAGATGCGCTCTCTTGAACTGCTCTAGTTTATGTTTTTACTGTTGTTTGTGAAAAACAACTGAACTAAGTATTATAAACACTGTTAAAGTTGTCTACACTTTCTTACACTAAAATAGTTGAGAGTTTATTAAGTTTTAGATTACCAAAAGAACACAGTCGTGTTAAGTGATTTATATTATTACTATTAAATTTTTTATCCATCAGATAGTTTTAGTATTATATAAGTAATGTTTTTAGAAAGCATAAATTACAATTTTCTATATAAACAACGCAGTAAGTAACAGCTAAGAATAACCGAATTACATATACTAGTTTAGTTTCAATAAAATTTATTTACAATTTTGAATACTGTATTGGTTCTTATTCTGAGAATAGAACAGAATCCAACGTGTATTGTATTTTATTAAGAAAATACGAGAAAGATTTTATAAAAACATACTCGTACATCAGAAATTAGATTAATTAAATACTCGTTACTCTTTATTTGTAAAGACATTTTAATTATAAAATGGTTTGCACTACATATTGTTACTTACCTTTTATTTTCTCGAGTATTTTCGATCTAACTGTAAATGAAAAAACACTGTAAAGTAAATAAAAAATATATTCCTCCATTCCTTTAAAACAATGAGTTTACTCGTTAAGTAACGTTACGTTAAGTAAATATAAAGTATAGAAAATTTTACTTACAAACGTTTTAAATATTTTCGTAAGTACTTAAAACAATATTAATATTGTAAACAGTAGACAGAAAATATTCGCTTGTTTCTTATGCTAATATTGTGAAAGGAATAAAGTTTATTTTTGTGTAGGTCGTCGACTGAAAATGACTTAACTGTTTTAATGTATTGATGTAGATTCATAAGGAAAAGTTTATTTTTAAAGCCAAAAAGACAGAATAAATATCTGTAACAGTATTTGTCTTTAAATCCTTATTTATCGTTACTTAAAAGTTAGAGAAAACACGTCGCAGAACTTTATGCTTCTTTCCTTTTGGTTAGTTTATATTTTCTATCCCATTTGAATGGCGCTATAAAAGATGAAAGGTAAGAAGAAAGATAAGATTTTGCGGCTGTGGTGTAAAAAGAATTTTCCTTATCCTATGATACAATACATTTTATAGTTATTAAATTGGTCAATTAATTTGTGTAAAAGTTGATAAAACATAGTTTTAACTTAGATAGCGGATGCCTGGGACTTCGTCCGCGGAAAATTAATAAAAATCTAGTAATAAATATAGTCTATGCTACCCACCTAAACCTTTCACTTAGGGGTATGAAAAATAGATAGTAGCCGATTCTCAGACCTATTGAATATGCGTATAACATTTCATAAAAATCAGCCTAGCCTAGCCCGTTTCGGAGGAGTTTGGTAACTAACGTTATGACACGAGAATTCATATATCAGATCTTTCGTGAATATTTTTTGTCCAACAAAAAAAAAAAACATTTTAAAAAGGAAACAAATGATTAAATTTATCACTTGGTTGTTGTTAGTAATGCTCGGTGCTAAACGTTGTACGTACTGGTTTAAATAAATCAAGATAAACTTTTCCGTTTTCACCGCACCGCACGATTTCACATGTAAATGGTCTGAACCACAACAATTTACGAGTATTTAGCGGTAAGATTCATGCTTTTCTTCGTTGCAGCTGTATATTTAAATGAAATGTATACTTGGATTATTAATTACATATAATTATAGCATTGTTTTTATATATTACATATTCTTATTTTTGTTAAAAGATACTTAAACTGACAACTGTCAAATAAGATACGTTAATTGAATTCTCTCTCTCTTAGTGGACACTAAACGGGACTCTTAGTGTGGTTTTCTTATATTAAATCCATGCTAACGATACCAGTTAACGACTTTGAGTACGGCTGGATGTTTTATTATATACTATTTGGAATTCGAATAATAAATTGTCTTAAGACTTAGTTGTCAATAAATAACTAAGTCTAAAGTGTAATTTAGAAGCGTAGTGACAGAATTAATATCAATTGTAGAAGGTTTATTGAGTTTGATAAAGTGTCAGTCTTCAAAGCTAATTGGATGTAGAATGTAAATAATTAAGTGATTCATATCTTAGAACACTACATGAACGATATTAAGTTTAATAAAATATAGAAACGCAAACGCAAAGTTATACAAAATTCATCTTCGAAGACATAATTATATCGAAGAAATTTTTCAATTCGTACAAATGAGTATCTATTTCAGTTTTTTTTTTTTAATTTATTTTCCACGAGGTCGCGGTCAGCAAATAATATAAAATAAAACCAGTGTTCTACTTTTCTTGAATGTATAAGAATCATCAATATCTCTTAAAACCTCAAAAATATTTTCACCATAAGAAGTTGTTCCGTAATCAAAGCTCCATCTCACGAGAAGAGTCGCTTTGATGTTTGTAAGAACACCACAATCAAATACTTACTTTCTTTACATTTTTTTAAAATACTCGAGTACCACTCAAACATCTCAGTTGCTTTTATAAAGTCGTTTGAACTAATTTACACACCTCAACTTTGAGAGTTCGAAAATAAAAACAACAAGAACGCAACTCGCGCCCGTAACCCTGAGTACCCCCTTACAAGCGTGAGTTGGCAAAGATTGCGGAAATCCATGTGGCGCGGTCCTGGCACACCTTCCCACATTCATACATCTACGCATTCTTGCTAGTCGAGTATTGATACCGTCATTCTTGAGTATTTGATCAAACCTTCTTTCATTTATTTCGATGTGTAGAAGCCACCTATACATTTCCTTCACAATTTTAATTAAATAAAGTTACTTTTTCTTAAGTAATTGAAAATTTTGTGTTCACTTCAGCTCTTTCGTGAGTTTCCATCTACAAAGTTTTTGTACAAAGAAAAAGGAATAACGACAAAATATTCTTATATATGTGTCAGTAGTGGGAACTCACTGCATCATACGTGGGACGTCGTCTTAATTCATTACGATTCTAATAATTTGTTATTGATCGCTTTTCGTAGAACTGTTGCTGTCTAGACATTTTTGCTTAGATATCGGCGCTATAATTAAACCTTAATAAACAGGGACAATTATATTCCTATATAACATTACTAATATTGTACTAAATGCGAATGTTTAGATGGGTGGATCTTTGTTAGAAGGTATCTCTAAGGCTCAACGGATTTTGATGAATTAAGGCATAGATGTAGAACACAGTCTGGAAGAACTCATAGGCTACTTATTAAAATTTTTATTTAATTCCGCACGGATCGAGTCGCGTGCGACGGCTAGTATATAAAATAAGAAATTTAACTTCAAGAAGTACCTATATATTGGAGGCATACAATCTAATATATGCATTGACCGTTACCACTATGGTCATCAATAAAAGTAGCGTGGTGTTAAGTGGTCACAATATAACTTATAAAAATAAGTTACATTAACACAATGAAGAAAATTAATAGCCTGCGAACGTAGCGATATAACTAAAAAGCATTAAGAGCTTTTAGCTATTATGTGCCTCCATTAGGGTAGTTCTATATTGTTAGCATTTTTGAGTAAAGCCCTTAAGGTATAATTATGGTTATATTTTGGTTATATTTATATTCCCACCTTAGTATGTTCATCATCATCATCAACTCACTGTACGTCCCCATAGAGGGGCTCAGAGCCTTCACTAAGTTAGGAGTGAATATGCCGTAGTCAACCACGCTGGCCCAGTGCGGGTTGGTTGACTTCACACATATCATTGAATTTCTTCTCAGATATGTGCTGGTTGCACCACAATATTTTCCTTCGTCGTAAGAACGTCGAATAAATGTACATATGTAAATCGAAAAACTCATTGTTACACGGCGTGATTCTAACCCGGGAACTGCAGATTGCAAGCGTTTAATCCCTGAGCTACGGAAGTTCGCTTAGTATGTTACAAATTACTTGCTCAAATATACAATAGTTTACATGTTTTTATATAAACGTCTAACGTCTTGTATTCCGAGATAAGAGCTTATTTTTTAATTTGATTTTATTCTCAGATTAATTAAACTCAAAGTTGAGGTAATGAAGTTAAAACTTTGCCTTTCTATTTCTGGTTTCCACTCTCATGCCACAACAAATATAGTGCGGTTTTTTTCCATTTATATTAAACTCCTCTTTTCATGGTACTTTGACGATGGGAGGAGGCTAAAAAATTACTAATACTGTGATGAAATACAATTTTTATTTGCACCTGACTTAATGTACTCAGAAAAAATATTATTTACGCTATTTATATTTAAATAACTTTTAAAAACATTGGAAAAAATTACGTTATTTTTACGGACATGCTGATAGTAGAAAACTACATTTTTTTCTTTTTAAACCACCTTAGTTAACCATAACAAAATTTTATAGTGCTTTTCTATTTGTTATTCATCAAATATATTTTACAAGATTCAATTTTCATTTGCAAAAAGCATTGTATTTTTCTCTCAATTTCTCAAAGTGGACTGTTTGTATTAATTTACCACTCCGTTTGAAAATTGTAAAAACCATTTCGAAATTATTACCGAAGCAAAATGACATTTATAAACCTTGACTCAAATATTTTTATGTTTCCCTTTTGTCTCATTGAATTATGGTATCCCGTCGGATAAACACAGGTACTGTAACTTATGACCTCTTTTTTAAATGAGGCTGTTTTTTTGCAGTGAAAACGCAAGGATATACATATATCTTATAGTAATATGTCGCTTTTTACATAATTTTTTTTCGCATTAGGAAGTAACATAAATCTTCCCCCAATGTGTTAACAAAAAAAAATATTTAAAAATGCCATAACTATAAAAAGCAGTTAAATTTTTTTAAAGTAATTAATGGTTAAATATTGTTTTTTTTTTCTTAAATCCAAATGAATTTTTAATCTAAGAAGTAAATAAAAAATATATATTTAGTGCAGACAAAACAAATATCAAAAGACTATAAATGAAAAAATATGTTCCCGAGAGGATTTGGAGGAAAAATGCCGAGATTGCGTGAGTTTCTGAGACATCGTGTCTTTGAAAGCTTTTGACTATTTCCACGTAGAGTTCCGTAGGCGTAGCGGACAAATCGAGTTCGTTTGGATCATTATTTACGCTTCCACCTTAACAAGTAAAGCCATGGAGATTATCAGAATATTTGGAGATAAATATAATATAATATTTAGTTGTTAGAATACGATGACGAAATATTGTAATATAAAGTCGAATTAATTGGTTTCAATTTCCTTCCAAAAATAAAATCGCGACGGAAAAAAGCGAAAAAAGACAAATCTTATCTTCCTTAAAATTAAAAGTATCTACATCAATCACAATTAGATAAAAATTACGTGCAAAACTAGTGACTGTACAAATTAAATAATAAAACCTTCAAAATAAATTATTACTGCTTTCTTCTTAAATAAATAAATAAATACTGCTATTACATATTTAATCAACAGCCTGTAAAAATATTGTTATGCGATAATTTTAGGTATAATAAGGTCATTATTATAAAGACTCGTTTTCAACTTCATTAAGACGAGATGTCTCTACTTTACCTTCTTGCATAATGAATGCGGCAATAGTCAAAATTTGCTAAATGTCTGTTCTCCGTAGAAGTTTGTTTTTCATTCATTTTCTACTCATAGAAAAGTAATATTTTTAAAGGTATATTTATGTACATGTTACAGTTCTTTTGTAGCTTTTAATCGGCGAAGTGATTTGATGGAACCGATTAACCAAAAGCATCATTCGATTCGTATTTTTATAGTAGACCAGCTGTCGCCCGCGACTGCGTGTGCGCGGAATAAAAATAAAATTTATTAGTAGCCTATGTGTTCTTCCAGACTATGCTCTACATATATGCCAAATTTTATCAAGATCCCTCGAGCCGTTCCGGAGATACCTTCAAACAAACATCCATCCATCCATCCATCTAAACATTCGCAATTATACATTCGGCGCTTCAAAGTTTTTTATAAAATCTGTATTACATTTCTATTGATTTTTATTCATAACTACTCTTTATTTCCTTATTAATTCTGGAATCAAGATACGAATACAAAATACTTTAAAGAAACATAGATAAGGTGTTAAACTTCAAAGGAAAATCTTCAGATAAGAACTCTCAACTACGAAGAACTCTTCACACAAAAATATCCTGTTTCATTTTTATATTTCAAAGAGAAAAATGGAAATTTCGCAAAATTAATCTAAAGCATTTTAAAAAATATCCGCTGCACAAATTTTATCAACACGGTAATTAACAAAGAAAAAGTTAACATAAAATTATCCTAAAGGTATATGTTTTTCAGTCATTGTAAGAAACAAGGAAAATAAATAAGCATATAACATATTTCATATGTAAAATGACAGTTTGTACTAAAAGGATATTTCAGTGGGCAAGCCACGTTGTCTTGCATTCCTAATGTGCGGTGGTGCAAGTTAAATGCGACAGAATATATCCAGTGAAGTTAATGATGCTAATGAGCATTACAAAGACAACCCCAATTGACACGTTAAATTATAACAGTGGGTCTCCGCTGCTGTATTATCTATTATAATATGACTGAATTATAAATCAGGTACATAAACGTAGAACTCCACTACTACAAAAATTTGTATTAAAACATAATCTTCTCTCTGTTTTGTCGAAAACAATGAAAGGGGTGAATATTTATACAAAAAGTCAATGCAGCGGAATTCTACGGTAAGGAGTTTAGTCTTCATTCCCCTACCAACTGTGTGATTCCACGAACAAATCTTTGATTAGTCACTGTTGAACCGTACAATCAGTAAACATTCGCTAAAGTCAGGCTGAAAGTTCAGATTTGCTGTGCGCACTTATTTTTTACATCCGTATTTGCATTTTATATGATTAAATTTTTCATTGAAACGTCTTGAAATTATCAAGTAGAAAATGAGATCACGAGATAACGTTACATATGAAGGCTTTTGCGCGATTTTCATGTGACCGAAATAAAAGAAATACGAGAAAGACATTTTTCTTCTTGGAGATATTTTTTAGAAATACGAACATTTTCGTGAGTATATCAGTTTGTTCCATTGTTATCTTCTGTAGCCTATAGGTTTGTCCTGTGATTTTGAAATGCAGTATCGTGCATCTTTTCTTCGTCCAACAAGTGACAGAATCTGTCGATTTAAAAGTTTTTAAATAACCATCGCTTATTTTTAACCAGTTAGCTGCGGTTTCTAAATAAAAATCTTGATTTTGTATGTAAATTATATTCTTTGTATGTGTAAAACGCAAACGATTTACAAGCAGTCTTTAAAGCAGTGAATTAGATAAGGCGCACTTTACACAACAGCGCCGAGTGGGGGGCATTAATCACTTCGGCCGTGGTTACGAGTAGCGCTGGCCGCTAAGCGCCCCGAGCTCAAAATAAATCAAGATAAACTTTTCCGTTTTCACCGCAATACACAATTACAATATATAAACGAACAACACTCAAATTTTTCTTATAAAACAATCCTATTTACAAGAATTTTACTTTACTTTTTACTGACATTAAAAAAAAACGGACGTGAAAATGATGGAACTAAAATCAAGCACGTGTAGTTAAGATTTTCACTGGATTTAACAACGATTGTGATTATTATATTATATGTTTCCTCGTGCTTTTAAAAATTAACATAAGCTAAGATATAAGATATAGATAGAAAATAAATATGTATACCGATTGTATATTGTTTTAAGTATTTTGATAAACAAAAGATAATTCTAAATATGAATTAATATATTATTTTCAATCTTCTTATTCTATATTAGAATTTCTTAAGGAGGAAAAATGTTTCACGTATACTTTTTATATTCCGGTCACACGTAAAATGGGTAAAGTAAAAGCCTTCACGTGTTGTGTTATTTCGTGATCCGGTATCTACTTTGCCAGATGACCATTTTTCAAGGCGTTTCATTGAAATATCCTTTCTATACATTTTTATTTTTATTTTAAACTCATTTTTAACTATAGAAATGTATTATGTCACGTTTTAATAGTCACCATCAAAATGTAATACTTAAATGACCATATGTGTCTCTCTTTGTAAGTACTCCTTCTTCATGTTCTTAAAGTGCCTTCATATTATTGAAGGTTGGCATACTTTCTCTATCTTACTTTGACTTTTCTATATGGTACTTAGGAGGTGCGAGTATGCAAGCAGCCTTGTGATATCGCTAAAATTGACTGCTGCTTATAGACTTCTACAGCAAGTTAATTCCAAATACGTACATTTAATGGATTTATTTATTTATTAAAGAGGTACACCAATTGCATGTTCAACAAGCACGAACAGGAACAAGTAACACACGGACAATAAAAACATAGGAACATACAGATAACAGGCGTACACAACATTCACAAGACAAGTTTTAGAAAGAAAGATTTAAAGGTTGTATTGATTCTAAATATTGTATTGAATGGATACGGGAAAGTAAAAATTAAATAAAAAATGCTTTACATTACAGTCCTAAATAGAGGTTCTTTGTTAACGTAGTTTTTATTTTAGCTGTTTCTGTAAACATTTTAATTGCTTTTAAAATTAAATTGGTTTGAGATATACGCGAACAGCTATTGGCGCTTTAACTTCTGAATATACCTGTGTGAATAGAGCGGTCGATCGGGTGCAGGTCGGCAATAAATCGTCCTTTGTCTTCTGATATTACCTTGTACTATCACGTAATGAATTAATACCACCTTCCATATTGTTAACGGCCATATTAAGATGGAAACGTCGTTATTTTAATTGATCTTATAACACTAATATTATTATATTTTAATTAAAAACCAAAAATTCTGGCTGATTGTATCCTTTTTGACATTAAAGGGTAGAAAAACCATTTCCTGAATTATCAAAGGGAAATCTATCGATGTTGACATGAACTATATCTAACTAGCTTTTACCCGCGACTCCGTCTGCGCGGAATAAAAATTGAAAACGGGGTAAAAATTATCCTATGTCCGTTTCCTGGTTCTAAGCTACCTGCCCACCAATTTACAGTGAAATCGATTCAGCCGTTCTTGAATTATAAATAGTGTAACTAACACGAGTTTCTTTTATATATATAGATGATAATGATCTCTTTTGAATCAAAATAATGTCAACTGACTTCGTAAGTAAATCGCCTGCGATTCTTAGTTTAGTTTGATATTTACTATTAAAAATGTAAATAAGTTCCAATCAGAGCATTGGGCTCAGTACACAACTCAAGTCCCAGTTGCCTCAGTTTTCCTATTATACTGTTGCTTGAAAATAAGTAAAATTCATGCTTATAAAACGGCCTTTTGTTTATTTTTTCTTTGTTATCCATATATTTCCACACAAAATTAATATTGTTACATTATACAAATATTTAACCAATTAAATGTAAAACATAGATAACAATTTTTCGTTTGTTATGATAATGATTATCGTCATCTTCTTCATTTACCCAGTAAAAAAAAATTATTTCATTTTGATCAAAATTTCCATTCGTAAAATAAACGACGATAATTATAATTAAACGCTTTAATGAAAGGTAACGCAAGTGATATTCATCAAAGACACACTTGTCAACTGTTACAACATTACAACATTAATTAAACCTTGGGCTTCCACTCTCGAATCATTTGTTCAAAAGTGTAGCTGTCTTTGTTTTCGTTTTTTTTTTTTTCAAAAAATAACGAGTGATATGATATTACGTTATGTACAGATGTTTCACCAGTGGAAACCCAGCAGCGACTTGTAACGCTTCAAGTTTAAATTAAACTTAACTAGGATACTAACTCTCTATTCACTGACACCCTAATTAAGCTTCGGGTGTTTATTTTACTTGTTTTCATTACTTAGTGGAAAGTTTTAATGACATTTTGGATTACAATCTGCTATGAAAATATTAAAATAATGATTAATAAATTCACTTACATAGTACCTTAAAGTGTTATTTAATATTCATTCATTATGAAATATTTTTACACATGTCTCTTAACTGTTTTAACAATATCTTATGGCCTCTAGTTTTTTGCCATATCTTATATATAAAATTCTCGTGTCACAATTTTAGTTACCATACTCCTCCGAAACGGCTTGACCGATTTTTATAAAATTTTAGGTGCATATTCAGTAGGTCTGAGAATCGGCTACTATCTATTTTTTATACCCCATTTTTTTTTTAATTGCACGCGAACCGAGTCGCGTGCGACAGCTAGTTTTACTATAAAACCTATTCCAATTTAGAAAAAAGAAATCATAATATTATCCGGATCTATCTTCTATCCATTTGATATATTTTAAATCTCTTAGATTTTTGTGAGTGATTCGTCGTAAATTACGATCCAAAGGAAATCGATTTGTCTGGTAGTGAGTTCGTGTAATAGTCAAAAGCTTTCAAAGCCTCGCTACGTTCCGGATATCTTATTTATCTTACACAACTGCGTCTTACGAAATTCTTCTATGAAAAATGTCCCCTCCTTTTTTTATGTGATTAAATAATCTGTATATTTTCCACACGTTTGTATAACTAGTACTATGTATGTATGTACGAACTACCGATCTCCCCTAATATTCAAACATAACTTATATTAGAAAACAGAAAATGTGCTATATTTATAGCTCTAATTGTGAAATTCCTCTGCCTTAAGAGTCGTATTAAAACATGTTTTTGGCTACTATTTTTCAAAGCGAAAAAAGGGATCGCAATACAAGCGCTTCAACAATGAAAACCCACGGTTATTCTTAAGATCTAAAGTTCCATAGGTAATCTCTAGTATTCGATAACGTTGTAAGTAAAAACTTTCATTCCGAGCTTAAAATCAATGACAAAGTTCTTCTTTGCCGCTTCCACAAATCTTCTTTTAATTATGCGCTCTATAAAACCAGACTAAAATTGTAAGAACCCTCAGAGATTTCGGATTAACATTTTTATGTGCTCATGCGGCTTTTTACTACTAAGAGATAGGAAGAGACAGTACCGCTTTTTAAATATACAGTCTAACCTGGATAAGCGAAAAACCTCCATAAGCGAGAACTCGGCTTAGATAGAAACCTATATAAGCGAGAAAAATATCGCTGTCCCTTGGACTCTCTCTTATCCAGATATCTTATCTACTGCTAGCTTATCTACTGAATGTACTTAACAGTGGTCTTCAACAACAATATTTGTTGGATGCACCAATGGACCAGCTCGCCCAGTGAAATACCACGACCACACCAGGCCTAATTTTAGTCCTCTTTCCTTTCCCATCCTTTCCTTATAAGAAAAGTGGAAAGTGGATTTAACGGAAGAAGGGACTCATAGAAAGGGGAAATATCCTCTTTCTGTGAGCCCTCTTCTCCGTTAATTAAAGGTAGGAAACGCATCTGCAATTGCGGATGTCTATGGGCAACGGTCGCAACGCTATTTTAGTGAATTCAAGTGGCTGTGTGCTCCTTTGCCACCTTTTGATATAAAAAAAACGTTAAACTTAAGAAATTGCAGCAATAATAATACGAGTAATTGAGTACAAAAATTAAATGGGATGCAAAACAAATTATTAGACGAACAATATTATACGTATATTAAAACAAATTATCACTAAAACTTTAAATGAGTTTTAGCCGTGGCTTTTATTTCCTAAAAATCAAACGGTTTTGTATATCTTGAGTTTCGGTTGGAATTTTACAGTTGCTTTTTACGCTCCTTGTAACTTCAGCAATAAATTGCGAAGACAATCATCCCTTACTTTACTACTGATACTTTTCTTAGAAATATGCTGATCGGAGCGACTTAGTTTGAATGATTCTTCAAAAATTCGGAATGGATTTAACGGCAGCTATTGATATTGGTGAAATAAACTCATACAATTAAAATGTACCGTGGTTAAATTTTATGTTAATATTTTGTTTAAATGTTTTGTGAGAGTATTTTCAACTGTTTAAAAGAATCTATTGTCGTTTACGAATATACGTTCAACATTTACTGATTCGCAACTAAGATTTCAATCAGGCATTATGTTTGAAACAATAGTAATAGATGAAAAGTTTGTATGCAGTTGTAATCAAGGTGGGCAATTCAGATGAGAGATTTGAAAAGAGAACCGTAAAAACACAACGCGTTCTCCAAATCAAATATGTGAAAGGTAAAAAAGAAAAATTAAAATGTTACTTAAACAAAATAAAACTAAGGTGAAATGAACGGGAAAGAGAATCTTTTCTAGTTATTTTTTTAATAAGCTTTAGTGCCATTCGGTACGGGGCTATATCTCTGGAGAGTTGTGAAAAAAAAGAATCAAGCCTCAGTAACCACGTCGTTCTGATACCATCGTATTGTATTCGTTGAACTCCTTTATATCCAGCCAGTCTAAGTTGAACTACTAAGTTATACACTGTTGCAAACCAAGACCTACACTTTGTGAAAAGTTATAACCAACATTATCTTACTAACCTTTGCTTTACACATTATAAAAGTTTATCTATAAAAAAATCTAAATATTACAACTTTTCTACGTACTATATATAACATTAATTTTGACACATGAAGCAGTGTGACATCAATCCTTCGCTGTGGGAGCAGCAGGCTGCCAGACGGCCGGAGTGGAGAGCGCTAGTTAAACATAGCGTCAAACAATTTGAAAACCGGCGGCTCCTTGAGCTAGATGCCAGACGTGACGAGCTGAAAGCCCGACCACCTGCAGCTATCAGCTATAATTACGTGAACGGTGTGCTCTCATGTCCGCAATGTGCGAGGATTTTCGCAAACAAAATTGGCTACATAAGCCACATGCGAGCACACCAACGTCAAAACCGGAGCTGAAGACAGTCGCCGTGGCCGATATCGGCCGGGATTACATCATCATATAACATTAATTTTTGATTTGAACTCAACTGTATACAGTAAATAATCTCTAAGAATTTGGAAGTCCTCAAAATTCTTTCGCACCTGGAATTAGTATGAAGTCTGCAGCTTATCAGAAAACAAAACATGTGTCTATTATTTTTTGATAAAAAAAAAACAAATAGATAAAGGCATAGACGTATGCCCAGCAGTGGGCAGATAGAGGCTGTTGATGATGATGGTGGTGATGTTGATGATGATGATAATGATGATGATGAAATAAATAAAAATATTCTTAAGTTCTTAGTCTTAGAACTAAAGCGCTACGCGTGAAAACCCAATTAGAACTGTGAAAACAAGTACAGTTATAAATTTCAACTTTCAAATTTTAAATTTCAAAATTTAATGAATTAATGATGTAGCAAGTCGACCTATCCATGGCATGTCTTCCTTTACTTTGTGTAAGTTAACCATGTATGTAAACTGATTTGTAAGTTGTATTAACATGAAGGGGCAGGAGGGCCTTCATCAGAAATCATCTTGTGCGAGTATAAAAGCGGGTATGTCGGCAGGTGGGCGTGAACAGATCACGAGTCCTTGTTGCAATCGCAGTTGTTTAATAAGGGTTAGGTAACCAAAAATACACAGTGGAATGAACACTGTAGTGTCTAACCAATGCGAGACCAACTTAATTAAGCGCTAGATTTTAATTGTTAATTAGATGCTAAGCGATTCGTCGCAAGCGTGGTGCGCGGGCGCCGTCTCGAACAACACTGTTTAATGGCCGCCCTCACAACCATCGACAGTGACGCTTCGCTTGGCTGAAAAAGTCAACCAGTCATTTGACTTTGGCGGATACGCCGTCAAACAATATTGTTACGTGCTAGGGTTCGAGGAATTTGGAGAGAAAAACCTGCTGACTCTTTGAAGACTTTATTGAACTAACACTAGGTCCAACACAAAGCACTAGGTCCAATCACTAAGCACTAACGATGTCCTAGGTCGTAGCCAAGTAGAAGGTTTCCCTTGTATCGCTGGTTGTCGCTTCGAAGTCGCCTCGAAGGTAGCTCAAACTGAACTGACTCGCTCGCCTCCCTGCGGCTATTTATATAGGCCGAGTCGAGTCCGAGACCATTCCAGAAAGTTCCTTTCTGGAACGTTTCCAAAAGGCGCGAACGTCATCGACCGATTTGGACGCTTCCGGAAAGATGACTCATTTCTCACGCTCGCGCGCCGCGGTTTTCGAGATACTTCCAGTTTTATAATTTCACAACAGTACCTCTAACGCCATCTAATGTTGAGTAGAGGGTTTCACGTGACTTTGTACGTTCGTAACAATATCAAAGCGTGTAGCTTAGGGGTTAAGCACTTTACTTGTAATCTGCAGGTCTTTGACTCCAATCCCGCTTTGTATCAATGTGATTTCGATTTTAAATTTACATATGTTTATTTATTAATTAAAATGAAGTTCGTTCTTATAATGACGGAAAACATCGTGATGCAATCTGAACAATATCAGTGAAGAAATTCAAAGGTATGTATGAATTCAACCCGCACTGGGCCATCGTGATTGACATGGCCTAGTCCCTAGTGGTGACGTATACTGGGCTGATGATGACGATTAGTAATATTCAATATAATGTGTAGAGAAAGTCTCTTCGCAACTTTATTGAAAAATAGAGAAAGTTGTAATATTTCAGCAGTGTCGAATAACATGTATAATTCTCATTGGAAATGTATATGTATGTATGTATATATACATTATAAGTAGGAGACAAATTTTTAATGTAGTAATTTTTTGAGCGCTCAAAAACGATCAAATTTTTGGTCTTTGTGTTTATGAAAATATTTGATGTACCTACATAGTTTACCTACGTTTACGTAAACACCTGTGACGCGTTTTTCATGTTTAAAATGTTTGATAAATTCTATCATCAAAGAAAATTTACAACAGAAATTTATGTAATATCTATGTTTAAATGAAATAGTAGAACATGTACATTGTATTAATATATTAAAAATACAATCGTACGTTAATTTTCCACATTTACAGAATTCAAAGAAAGTTTCATTATTACATTTTCGGGTAATTTTAATAATTAAATTCAGACTTGACAAGTAAAAGTGGCTTTTCTCGGAAATCAAACAGAGCTTAATTTTTATTTACCAAAAGTAATAAATACCTTATTACACAATAACATTACGTAATTAATTAATTTGGTTTGAAATTAAATCAATAATAAACGAACAAATCTGAAATGATATTAATAAAACTTAAACTTATAAAATACTTTTTATTTATTGAAAATAATGTTTATGTTACCATTCATATTAGAAAATAGAAGCAGATATGTAATTTTAAATTTGCTGTAGAATATACGAAAGTTTAATGACCGTTCTAATTATCTCTGTAACCCTTTCTTTCTCCTAAAATTAAGGCTTAATTTATATTTCATGCACAGCCTCTCGCACAGTTTTATTATTTATACCAGACTCTGTCTACATACTTTAATTTGGGTTGACTTCAATTTACAACTGTCAAATTAGGACTGTGTTTGATTTTGTAAAAGTAAGAGATTTGTTTAGAAACATTTTAAATATGTAGGTACATTATGTTTATATATACTTCAGGCGGTTTTTAAATTCAGTCCTTTATCAATTTATACGCACATTGTAACAAAATATTTTTGAATTAAGCTTACAACTGTATTTCAAATTATACGGCTGTAACCAGAGATGAAATTAGATATTTTTATCCCTACTGTATACTTACTAACGTACCGGGTACAATGAAAGCGAAATTTTTGTGTATTCACTTGAATAATAAAAAATCAGGTAGAGTGGTCTATTTGTTTTTCAATTTGATTCGATTTCATAAGAAAAATGCTCAGAATATTATCTAGCTCGTTTCGTTTAGCGCAGAAAAAAAATTACTGAGTAAAACATAAATGTGAGATGAAATGTAAAACGTACAATGAAATAAGAAAAAATATTTTGCAATAAACTATTCCACGTCTATTGCACATGAATAAAATAATTTACACATAAACATTTTTAATTAATCAATAATTTGGCATTTTTGTGAGATTTATTTTAATTTTATTGTAAAGGTTTAATAAGTAATTTTATACATAAAGCTCTCTCATTCACATAGATTGAATAATTTTCCTTCGAAAATATAACTTTTTTAATCAATTGAAAAGGACTAAAACGTATTCTGTGTAAAACCCAAATAAGTAAAGACCAATAGGTGGAATTAAAAAAAACTAAACACAACATAACATTCTCAGCTCACTATACGGCCCCACTGAGGGTCTCGGAGCATACCCTAAGTCAAGGCCATAGTCAACCACGCTGGTCCAGTGCGGGTTGGTTGACTTCACACATACCCTTGAATTTCTTCGCAGATATATGTAGGTTGCATCACGATGTTTTCTTCTTCAACGTAAGAACGTCGGATAATTACACATATATAAAACAAATTGGTACATAGCGGGATTCGAACTCAGGACCAGCAGATTACAAGTCTAGTGCTAACCCCTGAACCACCGACACTCAAAAAAATTATTATATAAATTCTCTATTACAGTAAATCTCTCTATTTAAATATTCTCAACTTCTTTTCAATTTGACGAACAAATTTATCCGCGACGACAGCTGTCCCGCACCTGATTTTAATCTTATTAACTCAAAAGATTATTTCAGACGACTAACTAAATAATGTGACGATTTATTAAGACTCAATCGATTGATGGTGATTGGTATTTAGAACATACAAATTGTCGCCCATGACTCCGTCCGCGCGAAATATAAAAAATTAATTAGTAGCCTATGTATTCTACCAGAATATTTTACATCCATACCAAATTTCATCGAGATCCGTTGAACCGTTCTGAAGATACCTGTTAACAAAAATCCATGCATCCATCCATCTAAACTATTGCATTTATAATATTAGTATGATAAGATTAACTAAATTTAAGGACATGAGAAACTTTCTATTAACTTTGCGCAAAAGAAGTTTAAAATTTGTAATAATAAGAAGTAATAACGAATAGATAATAAGTTAATAAATGAATACGATAATAATAAAAAAATCTGTTTTACACCTATTTATTTTCGATCAGAAAACTGTGACTTCACAAAACGGCTATGAACACATTCTCATTTGAAACTCATTGTATTTGCCTCTATACTCATCAATCAATTCATCACAATGAAATCAAACGAATTTAAAAGATCAGTAAATCGTTGTAGTTTCGACTATTTACATGTGAAATCGTACCGTACGGTGACAGCAGAAACATTTATCTTGGTTTATTTAAACCTTAGTGCTTACAAGGTTCCACTAAACAAACATTACTAAAATTACCGTAGTAAATTTAAGTACTCTTTCCTTTTAAACTGATTTCATGTTTAAAAGAAGAGATTCTCAATTCGTCTGTATGTTTTTATAATCTAGGGAAACATCTTTAGTCGTGTCATCGGACGAAAACAGTTACCTTTCTTGGCACCTCCTAAAAGATGTAACTCTTTTCCTCAAATGGGTCGAAATGTATTTCAGATGCAAATGGTTACCATGTTATGTAAAGGTGTGGTTCGATTACGTAAAAGATGACATAATTGATAAGGGAGAGAAGATTCAAATGATGGAAGGTAGATCAATCTGGAGGACGTTAGCGTTATACGCCAACTCTACATGAAAATGAAAATGAAATATAGACAGGAAAATGATAGTGTCGCATAAATATGTTGTTGGACTGCATTTTTATGGATTGGCTGGTAATTAAACGCTTAACGTATAATTTGACGTACACACTCATTTATTTCTGGTAACAAAGAGAAAAAGAATACAGGAAACGACAACAATGTTGCCAGCATAAAAACATTGCCATGTTTAGTACAATAAAAATGTTGGTAATTCCAACAGATAGGTTGAAATGTACTCTTCTAATGAACGCTCAGAGTTCATACTATTTTGTTACAAACACATATCGATGAATCATATAAAGCAAGTCTGGGAAAACAAAGAAAAATTTATACTCAAAGTACATCAGGAGCGAAATGTAACGAATAAAGTTTCCAAAACATGTTTTCCTTAACTTCTAAGTAACGATAAATAAGGATTTGGAATTTGTTTCCATTCGTACCTAAACATTGTATATGTATAATTCTGTCTGTGACACTTGGAAGTGTATGAAATAAACTTTTTTAGTTAAAAGCATTTACACAATAAAATATACATTTCTTACAGCACTTCGTCGTAATGTTTAGCACACTACATATTACTAAGAAATCTGTACTAGGCCATTGTCAAAGAAAACATTAAATAAAACAGTGCGAGTCAGTAATCCATAAAGCCTATATTTTAAGTACACAAAAGGGACTATAAAATATAAAAATAATTTTTCTTCCTTTTGTATATACTTCAGCAACTTCTTGGCAAGCTTATTTTCTTAGCAAGATGTCTATGAGTAGCAGTTAATAGTAACTGACAATTCCTTTGCCACCGTATTTTATAAAAAGCATCTAATAATATGCTCTCTTATTAAAATTACTACAGGATAGATACGAACTTCGTAAACAATACTGACAGCAAAAATAAGCTCGTTGTATGGAATAGAAGATGTTTTTATCTCACAATGGAACGTTATTTTTTAATAATCTGGGCACAAAATATATTCAGTCGAAGAATTACTGAATACGTAAGAATATTTTTTATGAAAAAATCTAACGAAAGAATAATACATAGAACAATACTGAATGAAAATATTAAAATGTACATTTTGTACTTAACCATTTAAAATGCTATAAGGTACAATACTTAGATACGCATGTACAACAACATACTAGCCGTAGATTCCAGACTTTGTTCTACATATATGCCAAATACCAGCGAGTTCCATGCAGTCGTTCTGGAATTACCTTCTAACAAACATACATCCATTCATCCATTCCTGAATCCAAACATTCGCATTTATAATTTTAATAAGATAGATGGAGCGTTTCGTACAAGTCGTAGATTTATTTAGTTATAGCGAGTCGAAGTTCACTAAGGCTGCATACTGAAGGTGATGTGAACTGAGGTGTTTAGTTACGCGTTGTTATATTCTCGGTCTAGTTTATCTATGTATTTTTAATTAGTAATTATCATGTTTTATTTACTGTTGTTATATACGATGTTACGAGTATGTAAACTATTTCTAAAGTACGATAGTGTCAAATTGGTTGTAAAACCTTGTGCGCCAACCCCACGTGAATGAGATAAGATGATGGAATGATCAATAAACTGAAATGAATAAACTCTTTAAGTTATTTGAGAAACAAAATGTAACTAAATAAAGATATTATTAACTCAAGATTCCGTTTAAGGGTAAAGAGCTTTATTTAATTTGTAATCTGAGATTTCCGAGAAAATGTAAAATTGTAAGCAGTTCCTAAGATTTAGATTTAACATTAAAATAAAAGTTAATAAAATCCTTTTCTTGCTTTGTAAAAAATTGCATTCAAATAAACATTGCTAGAATAATAAATATACAACAAAGAAATGAATCAAGTTGAAAGCAGGATCTTGATGGGTGTATAATTGTATTTTTGGGTGAATTTAATTTACTTAATAAAACTGTTATCAAGTAATTATGATGCTTTTCTGCATGTTATTATAATAAAAGAGCCTCTTACAAGAAATTCGTTTGCTTTTTCCACATTCCAACATTCTCTCGGGTACAGTTCGCTCTTTCAAACTTAAATTAAAAGCCATAAGAGAAGCATTGAGATGTACTAGATTACTTTTGTAGCGGCGGAGTTTATTCAAGCCATTCCGTCGTTTTTATAAGATATTTTTATCATCTTTATTAAAAGATCTTTTCATGCAAGATTTGATAATATTCCAAAAGAGTATTGTGTAAAGTGACAGAAGTGTTTTTTCTTTTTTAAATTAATTATGTATTAAAGCATAGAGATTAATGACGAAAATTGTACGATTATAAAAAAAAACTCCGGTAATTTGAGATTGTCAAATAAACTCCTTTACAAAAAAATTGGGCACCTATATTTTCAAAGTGTAATTAATTTCTTATCCTTTTGCCACCCATTTTTTAAACATCAAATTAACAATCTCGCACTTTAAAGTAAGTTTATTAAATTATTATTTTTTTTAATTAAAATCAATTAAATCTGTACAAACTGTAATTTATTATAAAAGAAAATTAATGTAAGTTTCGCGCTATTAAAACTTTTGTCACGATGAAATGTTAATGTTCTTTTTAAAAAGCATAATTTGAATTTTTATCACAATTTCTTATATGCCAGTAATATTCCCTCAAATATAAAACATCATATTATTATTATTATTATTTCAGTTATAAATAAAAATCACAACTGACCGAATATTTTTCAAAAGGGTTTATTAGCCTAATCGTAGCAATGTCAAAATTAAAAATATCATAAAAATGCTAGCAAAAAGTTTCAGATAAATTAAAAAAAAATTCCGTCTCTGGCGCTTCAAGAACATCTACCAATAGTAGTACCCCATCTGCCCAGAATTTTAGAAAGGCATAGAACACAAACCTTTAGCCATACAATTTTGAACAAAATATCTTAATGTTAACTATTACTTTTTATGAATAATATTTTGCATATTACAATGCCAATCACGTATACTTACACCTCAGTTACGATATCTTTGTATCAGTTGGCGATATAATAAAATATATTTAACAAATTACGACAGAGGTCACTTACCTATATAAATCAAACACGTGAGCGTAAACGGTTCATATGATTTGAGTTATTTTTAATTAGATACAGTAAAATGAATGGAAGAAAGAGGTGTGATTCGAATCGCATTTTTCTCTAGAACGTCACAAGAGATTACGTCAATGCGTCATATTTATTTTAATTAACTATTACTTGTTTCTACTAAGGCATTACATTTAAGGTATTTATTTTAAAGTAGTTTTACTTTATTTATATAGCTACACTGAGATATGCGGATTTCTAGCTAAAGTTAATAGCCTCATTTTAGAGTAGATGTAACTAAAGCAAAAACAAATATTAGCAAAGTTTGCTTGTTGGTCCAGTAATTGACGGTCCCTTGGCGAGAAAATATTAACCTAGTTTAAATTATGAGGATGACGCAAACATTTTTTTATTACATGAATAACATTTGGATAAATTTAATCCATTTAAATCAAATTTCAGACAGCTATTATTTTGTGGAATCCTTCTTACGTTTCCTTTTGAACTCTAAACATTTAAATAGTTTTGTCTGTTGTCGATTTTTTTTTTAATAATTTAGTTCGGACTGTTCAGCTAAATCGCACTCCTGTGGGCAAAACTGCGAATACTGGGCCTAATTTGAATATTTATGATAATCGACATCGTCAGTTATGTCAAAATTAGTATAAGATTTTTGGTGTACTTTATGCCCCATAATTTTGATATAAATTTTATAGTTGACGATACGATGGCAATTATCACAAATATACGTGCTAGGGTCACTGTACAGTTTAACTGAAAGTTAAAATTTTGCCCAATAACGTAACAATGATTTTCTTTAACAAACGATCTTAAGTCTCATTACTTAGTTTTATAAATTAGAAATTAAAATATTCACGGAGATGTTTCGTGTCTCTCGCGGGTTGACGACCATTTTTTTTCTGCTTTAATGAGTTCACTTCGTTGGAATCTAGATTGGAGCTCGCGGAATATTTACGGCCGTCGCATTTGCCGGGTGAAGGCGGCGCGTTCAAATCATTACGAGCACGAATTAAGTCGTAAAGCCGCGTCACTTACAGCGCCTCGGAAACACTGTTTTATCCTGTTAAAACACGTCTGCATTAAGGATCGGTTTCCACTGTTGACATAATAATAAAAAAACATAATGTCCTTACATTCTCTTTCAAAAAGAAGTGACATGTTGTATGGAAGTGCCATGGCAATCGAATTGCACGGCTAATGCCTTACTTGTTACGTTACATAAATACTTGAGCTATTTTTAGCCGACTGACAAAAAGTTAATGTTTTTCGCAGGTATATGTTATGTGTGTAATTAACTCTTGTGAACAAAACGGTTTAACTGACTGAAGTTTGAGATTTTATTGCATGTTTTTTTGGTGCTTTTATACTTTAACTAGCTGTGCCCTACGAGTTACTGTCTTCTAGTAGCTTTTTTAATTATAAGCTAGGCTCATTATTTTATTTAAAATTATAAAACATGACTACATAATATATAACCTTACCAGACAAACAAACAGACAAGGTTATTTTCGAATTTATAATATTAAGTAAGGATTTATTTACTTATCTTTTTATTTCTAAATGATACTAGTATTATTATAATTTATATTAGTAAAGCCAGGTAGCTTCGGAAGCTATTAAATGAATGAATGGGTCTTCGTGGCTTATATAGAGAGTATATTAAGTATAAAGCATGAGTATAAAGCGTTCTATTAAATTATTTAATAATTATACGTACTTTTAATTGTAAAAATAAGACTTCAGTAAAAATTTTACAAATGCATTTTGGGGAATACAACATTTTATGCAAATTTAGAAATATGTTTTTTTTTTCATAAAACTGGATGAATGTTGTTTAAAGAGGAATTGAAATGGGCTCTCGTATTATAAATATTGTACGAATAAAATTTAAACAAACAAACGCAATATTTTGATAAACCAAGCGTAATGGTGAGTTAGATAAAATATTTCATATTAATATTAAATTTTTCATGTACTCGTATGTTGGCAAGTAAAGGTAAAACATTGTACACATTGAAATATAATCCGAGCTTTCATTTAGTACGCATTTTAATAAATATAATTAATAAATATGAAATACATGCTACATTATACGATTACAGTTCTTTAGACCGAGACTTGGCCAAAAATGTACAAGGGTTAAAATATCCTATTAAAATTTTAGCTGTTGATTTCCACCATAGAAACACTGTGGTTATACCTCTTATTTCCTTAAAAAAAAATTATGCACATTCTTTTCCCATCCTTTTCTTCTAAGAATGACTGAGAAGTAGATTTGGCGGAGGAGGTGACGTATATAGGAAGGTGAAATATACCATTTCTGTGCGTTCCTTTCTCCGTTGAATTTTTGGTAGACGACGCATCTGCGATTTCGGATAGCCGCATGCTCTTTTGCCAACCTTATAATAAAACACTCAAACTTTTGTGATCTAGTTACTGATTTGTTAATGGGACTAAGGTGACTTTAGCTAAATTTTAGAAGTTATATTAAATTGGAGGATTACAATTAAATTTAATTTGCTCTATTTGCTCTATTGGTTTATAAATATTACTGGGTATGATTGTCGGGAATTCATGCTACATACTAATTCTAGTAAAATATCCAGTCCCTAATCCGACCATTCAGTTATTCGTATCACTTAACTCTGCATATAAAAAAGTAGGCGCAATCACTGAAGCGAAGTGTAATTTGTAACTCCAGTCCCAAAGGATTGAACTTTGCATCGAGAATAAAGTGCGATGGTATAAGTATGTATTTTTTATTTTAAATATTAACTGATCATATTAGGCAGGTGTAATTTGGTTCAATTTGCTAAACTATATTTAAAAGCAGAATTTCAATATTTTTTTTAAATACAAATAATCATTGACATCACCAAACAAGAACACAACGATTTATCAGAGAAAAACCGTCTTAAAACAGATAAAGCAAACAGTGTAATTAGTCACGGGATATTTAATATCTAACAAAACAATAAACAAAACGTATCTTAAAATAAAAAGGACATTTTTAGTTTTTAAAAATTCATTTTAAATTGATCCGCACGGTGAAAACACGCAAAGGCTTTTGTTTTATTTTTAATAAACTGTCGAAATAGTGCTCTGAATATTTTGTTTCTGCAACAATTAATCCAAGCGCGCTCTAAAGCTTTCGCTCCAGGGCTGCCGGTACACGGTGTCCTAGATTTAGGCTACATAATCCATGACACTGTATGTAACTCGCACAAATCTTAAATTTACAAAATTATCATTTTATTGCCCTTTTCCTAACGGGGGTCGCCACAGACTATACTACTCTTCCATACAACTCTAACAATCTGAATTCATTCCCCTCTTACCCATATCCACTCTTACACAATCCAGACATACTTGCTTCGATCTTTCTCCACCTCAGTAGCCATCCATATTAAAATGCCTACTATCTTTCCGTACAATAAGACCATTATCTCTATTATTTTTTGGATAAGAAAATGTCTTAGGCAAAACTAAGAGTACTTGCGTATGATATCACCCAATACGTTAACAAACAACATAAAACAATATGCTGATCATTTAATATAAGTAAGTTCTAAAACACAATAGAAAATTTATTCGATACGCGACGCGAGTATAGAACGAAGTTTCGAAGCGTGCCTCTTGGCTTCTTTAACTTCTGCAAAGCGATAAATAAGGATTTAGAAACAAACACCTACATTTCCCAATACTAACATTTCATGATTCTGAAAAATCGGAGTTTGTTAAAAATATTATTGCATTAAATTTTATCAATGTGAATATTTTATGTAACATTTGCATTTATATTTTTTGTGCTTGGTTTTGAAAATAACGCAGTATTATTTTTTGCGTTTCATTTATTAAATTTAGCTATTTTTGCATGTGTTTTAATATGCACTGCCGAAAAACCGTTTCAATATTTTTCTGTCCTAAATCAAGTCTGTACAGTCTTAAAATAACCAGACTAAGCACATTGGCCAAATCGCCAATACATCGCTGATTTGAGGTTAATCGTTTTATTACTTTATTTTAAATCAATAAGGACTATATTGGTATTAATTGTTAATATATAATGGCAACACGTTAAAATTTTCGAATCATTTCTGGACTGGGGGTACATTTACAACCTTTTCTTTTAATGGAGATTTAGTTCCACCATTAAATGACTGCCAAAAATAAAACCATCGATAGCCAAACTAAATTCTTCTATCTTTTAGAAAAGTTAATTACGATTACTCGTATAAGGCTCATGATATTACTAAATGCACACGAGCCTCGCGTGATTAATGGTCAATCCCTTATGTAAAATATCACAACCAATCAACCGTGACGGAGAACTTTTTAAATCCTATTAATTTCTCGAAACTTCTATTAAGGCAAATAACGACCGCAAGAAAGAACAAAGAAAATTACACATCATTATAGCCTTAAGTAGTTAGTTAACACTCTTAAAAAACTTTCCTTGTAATTTTTTTCACTTACAAAGTTTACTTGATTATTACTTAGAACGTACACTACACAGTATTCTAGATAGTTTGGCTTTGAGAGGTACAAAAATGAAAGATTTTAATATTTTAAAAAGCTTCTGCCAGAAAATTTATTTTGTCGGCTTTGGTAATTTCTGGTACGAGGAGGACGTCGGAGATGATCGTAAAATGATTTATCGGATCTACAACGTACTTTTGTTCTTTATTTATGGATCTATGACGGTACTGGAAATATTTGCTGCTCTCTTGGGGGATTTCCCTAAAGACGAGAAAGGTGACTGTGTGACTTTCGCGGTAAGTCACACGATAGTAATGATAAAAATGTTTTCCGTAATCGGCAACAAGGAGCTTATTCGTAAGTTAAATTACGATATGGTGAGTGTCTGCGAAGAATTCGAAGAAACATCTTTGCAGAAAAAGAAGTATTACAATATTAAAATTAATGTTATTGCATATTTTGTAGCAGTCTACTTTTCAGCGGCTTGTTTTGTATTTGAAGGATTAAGAAAAGTTAAGGAAGGTAAGTTTACTAAAATTTAAGTTCACACAATTAAAAAATACAGACATCTCATAAATACGAGTATAGCCAGGGCCTGCATTAGGTTAAGACGCGGTTGGGCTACGTGTATGGGGCGGTACAATGCTCTTTCTGTGCGTTCCCCTCCACTGTCGATTAAAGGTAGCAACGCATTGCGAATGTCTGGCCGCAAAATGTTTCAAATAACCCTCTTTAGCCTCCCCCCACCCTCAAAGGCATGGTAAAAATAAGAAGGCGCCATAAATATCTCGACCTACGCTGGCTGTACTAGCACAGCTAAAATCGTTACTCAGTATAGTGTATGTATGGTTGGCGCACCAAGTTTACGTCCTCCAGGACGTTCCTCTTTTAATCGTCACTCCCTTCTTAATCATGTAATATTTTTCGCAATCCACTATTTCTTGCTACACCTAAAAAGTAAGCTACGTCTATTTCTTTCTTCCTGTTGAGACATTTGTATTTTGAGTTCCCCTTAAGACATGCAATCCTCCTCATGACATGTCCACACTTATTTCTAACCCATTTAAATGCTAATCTAATAACATCATTAAGTTATATCTACTGAACGTTATTTCCGTACGCATAATTATTTAATATTTTATTTTATTTCAGGTTCTCACTTTGTAACAATCGTAACATATTATCCTTCTTTCGAAGATGATTCGATTCCAGCGACCGTTTTTAGAATTTACTGCACGATTGTACTGTTCATGATGATGTTGACAATGATTATGTCGGTGGATGCATTTACAATGGTCAATCTTATTATATTCAAATATAAAATAATAACATTGAGAAGATATTTTGAAAAGATAAGCGAAGATTTCAAAGAAATGCATAAAATTAATCGTAGATTGGCTGTTGAAAATTTAGCAACTGGATTAATAAAAGGCTTTAAGGTCCACAAGGAACTTTTGAGGTACAATAATAAACAAGGAAATATTAATAATTAATATCAAATCGTATGTTTTTAAATTATAAATGTTGCTTTTCAGAATTTTGAAGGACATTGATAAAGGCTTTGGATTTGTAATCGCGTTACAGTTATTTCAAAGTTCCGGTTCCGCTGTGTCTTTATTGTTGCAAATTGCTGTAAGAAAATCTTGCCTTAGAATATGAATTATAATAGTGTTAATTTGCTTGAATTTCCTACTGTTAATATCCTCGAAACTGTCCTTGACTAATCTTTTCTCCGAAATCGTACCAAAAATTATAAGAATCTCAGCAGGACCAATTTATTTTTGTTGCTTTTTTACCACTATGTCATAAACTAAACTTTATCACTTGAATACAGATTTCTGATGATCTTACCTTCGTTGGAAAGTTGAAGATAATGTTTTTCGTCATCGCCCTTTTTTTCCTTTTGGGTCTATTTCTTTGCAATGCTGGAGAAATTACATACCAGGTAAAAATTGTTACTCACAGACGCAGAATAACTCATTGAACCTTTAGCCAAAAATACCCAAAAAAATTTAGGTTATAATTTTGCTCTTTAAATATGCATAGTTTATCCCTGATATAACTACTTACATATATGCCACTTGATACTTCATTGAAACTGATTGAAAAGCAAGTGAGAGATAAACATTCTCAAACTAAGGAGAAGGATAACAAACAGTGTCTTAGTGAACAAAACTTTATCGAGGTTTTCCTCTTCACAGACACCTGAATCTTTTGTGGTTAAATTGCACAAGACGCAGACGATCCCAATTTGAAACTTTGCTAAACAAAGTCTTCGGGGAAGTTTGTTAAAGTACCCTCAGAAACATTTCGGGAGAATAGGAGAATAATTAAATTTATTTTTTCCGCAGAGTGCTCTATTGGCTGATTCTATTTTCTATTGCGGCTGGCACGAGTGTCTTTGGGAATACCAACTTAAAGGGAAGAAGATAGGTCAAATGGTGTTGATAGCTTGCATTCAAGCTCAAAAACCGCTCGTCCTCAAGGCCTTTAAGATGATTGAACTTACTTACGGGACTTTTTTATTGGTAGGACCATTGCAATGTAATGTTCTATCGATTTCGTAACCCTTTGTATGTAAGATTTTTCAGATAGTATTCACTGTAGAAACCATATTAAAAAAGTTTTAGATGGCCAATCTAATAAAGGTTACAAATAAGTAAGTGGAAAACGAAGTTAGGCGTTAAAACCTCGAGTGCCCCACTCAACCTGTGAATCACCGAATACTCTAACTAGAATCTCACTAGAAAGCCTTCATTTAATGATTTATTCGTGCAACAATGAAAACAGCTATAGATGCGTGTCAAAGTATGGAATTGTTAGCACAGCAACTAATGCACTTAGACCTAACAACTTTCCCCTTATATACCGCCTTTCCATAAAGGCAAAATTTACGTAAGTGTGCTTAAGATTATGTTATTAACAAGTTATTTTCTTTACAGGTCATAAAAACAACTTATTCAATTTTTGCTTTGTTCAACGCACAAAGCGGAAATACTTAAAATAAATATTAAAAGTTTAATAATTAATATAACACTAAAAGTCTCTTAAGTACTCGCACAAATATATTGATCACAACTAAACACGTAAATATGTTTTAAAAAATTTATATAAGTAATAAAGTAGCCATAGAGACTGTCTAAAGCGATACAGAATTGATTTAAAAATGAGTAAGGTTTAGGAATAAAGTGACTAACAGGATATGCTTCTAGCTACAGTCGCGACGAACGACGAATATTTCTAACTTATACCTCATTCAGACATTAACAAAGATTTTTCGAAATAAATGTAGCAATGAATGTATAACCATTTAATCCTCTAATTTGGGTTTTACGCTTGAGATTTACCAATCCACTTTATAATTCGTCTCGATCAACTCCCAAAAACTTTTAATGTTGTCGGCATTTCATACTGACTTTAGAGATAAGCCGTAAAACCGTACAGTATCCGTCCATCGATTAGGGCATTAATATCAGACTTTTTATTGAACATAGTTTTAATAATAGATTTTCTTTTGTCAACTATAAAACTAGTAGCTAGCAGCAATTAATTTAATTTAAACAATGACGTTAAATGATGACGTTTTGTTACGAGTTTTTCACGTAACTTAACCCCGGTTAGACGACTACTAAATAAGTCTAAGGTTATATTTCCATTTTTAATTATCATGTCAAAAGTTCTTAGTTCGTAAAATAAACTTTTCTACGCTCATGAATTATTTTCATCTCATAATTTTTATGCATGAATTAAAAAAGTATGCCTTCTCTTTTGTGTTTTATTTCACTATAGTTTTTCGTAGTTGTTTACAAGAAAATGCTTTTAGCGTAAAACTACTGAGTGTTGTACACTCTCTGCAATTTTTCATTTGCAGAATTTCTCTGTGAGGGTATAATAGTTATTTTTATAATGCATCAATAATTCTTTTTCTCAATTAAAGGTAAAAATAGGTGGCTAGTTTTACTATCCAGTTGTAAATAGAATTGTTAGGCCACAAATTAAAGTAATGGTTTCTTATATTATATAATAAATAATAATTATATTAAATATTCTCTAATACTTCTCATTTCGGTAAACGCACACATAAAAGAATCAAACCTCCTTCTTCTCTTCTACTGACTATAAATTACCGAAATCATAAATTACGGTCGTAAATATAAGTGAAAGAAGCCTGTGAAATAAATGCATTTTTAGGTACACAGCTTCTGTGGTGAATCTTATTACTATAATGAACAACGAAACTATAAAACATTTTCGAAATCGCGGCATAAATAAAAGCAACAATGATTTATTACAAATGGAACGCTACAGCACGCCAGCAGCAGCGCCGCTGCAGTATGCTGCGGACAAAAGCAAAAACATTGTTTACTTCTTTATTTAAAAGACAAGATTTATGCTATTTTCATTCAAAAGGAACTATTAATATGAAATATTACAATAATAGTAGATTCATTATCTACCACCTTGTCACCTCCGTCTCGCTACTTTTCAGAAAAAAGATATTATAAATATAGCGAAGGATTTCTATAAAACATTTCAGAAATGTTACAAAGTGTAATCGATCTATTTACAAGGATAAATTGCATTATTGTAGGAATATCTCAGTATAATAAATAGAAATTAGAAAAATACGCTATTCTCTACTAGTCAGTCTATAAGTGCGATGTGCGAGCTCACGAAATTAACGTTGGCATCGGTACACTTTATTTTTAGTCATTTGTGAAATGTGTAATATCATATCGTGCATGAAATTTTTATTTTTTTACACTATCCAAAACAATGTTTTTATATAGAAATAATTGATTTAATGGTACTTTAAAAAATATAAAACTTATGTATTCATATAAAAACTTGGCTGTACGGATTAAACAGACTTTTGTCATTGAAAGTGACATTGATAATGACATTACTTTGACACTTGCTGTTGACAGAGGACAGCTGATAAAGTTACTTCTCGTTGAAATGTTTTAAATAATTTTTATATATCATTACAACAAAAATGACAGACAGTGCTCAGAAATTGTATTCACGTTTAGAATCTTTAAAAAGAAATATCTCATTCTATGCCAATCGCAAATCCTTTAAGTATGGTTTACCATTTTTATTGTTTGTTGTTGGCGGATCCTTTGGTTTAAGAGAGTGGACACAAATAAGGTATTTATGTTGTTATCAACTATGCAATAGATAGAATTTCATTATGGTTAATCAGTTGCATTAAAATACATGTAAAGTTTGGTTTAATAAACCTAATTTATTTGATCAGGTATCAATTTTCACAAGTAAAAGGCGTGTCTAGAGAGGAAGCAGAAAAAATGGGCCTGCATAAAACCAAAGAAGTCACTTTAGAAAAAGCTTATGAAGAGATACAGAAAATTGATATAGACAATTGGGAAAATAAACGAGGACCTAGGCCATGGGAAATGCAAGATGAAAAGAAAAAGTAATTTCAAATTTTGTTTAGTTAGAATTAGAATAAGTGTAAATAAACACAGTTGAACACAATCTTACACTTTTAATTATTTATTTATTTTCCAAATAAATGTACCCAAATTAGTTTTAACTAGCACAATGAGGTACCCATTTATAGGAAAAAAAGCATGCTTAAAAAGATATATCTTTTATTTTTGCTTCTGACTTTTTTTAAAAACTTTATTCCACTAAAACAATTTTAAATTTACTAACCAACTAGTTTTAGTTTCCCATAAGAGTGATACTAATACAAAATCAGTGCAAGTGACACATTTCAACTATTTTTTTTCATGCTTCAATAGAATCCTACGTAAATCAATTGATGTCAAATTCATTTATAAATTAGGTTCATTAATTTACAACTAATAAAAAGTAGACAATCCTGAGATCTAGTTTGTGTTAAAAATTTGGTTTGCCACACCATGAATGATGCACTAACTTATTGACATCAATCTTATGTCATATACCACAAATCTAGTAAATCAGCTACAGTAGAAGTTGATAGGTTTTAGAAATATTAGCTGACCAAATAATATTCTAAAGTGCAGTAAATAAACATACTCCATGCAAGGGATGATTGTGGTCAAGCAATAGTTTGTTCATTAAAAAAGACAAGATAAACAAAAAACTACATTTAGGTACTTACCATGCTACTTTGAGGTACATATATTTCACACACACACTTTGTTTCATTTCCACTATTTTTCAAAAATCCACGGTGGAACTGCAGTATTAACGTTATTACACATGCTCTCAAATTATTAACTATATAACAAATGACAATCAACACTGATGGCCAGCAACAACCGTCGTCATTTGCGATGGAGATTATTTCCAGCGAAATTAGGTCTTATGAGTTTGTTTTAAAGCTTAAATTATTTCGCCGTAAATTTATCAGCACTGAATAGATCTTTTTTGAATACTAGATTTTTCCCGCGCCTTCGTCCGCGCGGAATTAAAAAAAAATTAATAAGTAGCCTATGTGTTTTTCCAGATTATGTTCTATATCTCTGACAAATTTCATCAAGTTTTGGAGATCCCTTCTAGCAAACATTCGCATTTATAACATTAGTAAGATTTCTTCAAAACAACATCCATAATGGAAAAATAACAATTATTAATAATTTTATTATCTACTAGCTTTTACCCGCGACTCCGTCCGCGCGGAATAAAAAATAGAAAACGGGGTAAAAATTATCCTATGTCCGTCTCCTAGTTCTGAGCTACCTCACCATCAATTTTCAGCTAAATCAGTTCGACCGATCTTGAGTTATAGTGTAACTAACACGACTTTCTTTTATATATATAGATATAGATAAGATGAGTAAGCTTGCTTTGATCGCAGTAATTTTCTTATACTCTGATTCTGACTAAATAACAGAAGGGGGAAAAGTTAAAAATGATTTTGAGAAATGAAACAATTTCATTATCATTATAATTTATTACATGCTTTGCACATTCAGTGTGATAATATAGTGTTAAATATGTGTAGGTTATGATAAAATTATTAAATAAAATATATATTGTTTTTTATAAAACAAAAAGTGCATAAATTATCTTAAATGTTTCGAATCGATATCGACATTTTTCTTAGTAAAACACGATTCTATTCTCAGAATAATCTATAGCTTTACCAGGAATATAAATACCTTCGCTTCATTGTGGAAAAATATGGAACTAATTCCTTTCCGCAGATTAGAAAGTAATGTACTAAAAAAGGCAATTGAAGCGTCCCCAAGACAAGGTTTTTTTACTTTACTGAGTGCGGCGAGTTTATTGAGTGTTATACATTTATCGAGTGTTGAGGATATTGAGTTTTGTTAGTTTTGTGAGTGATAGGTGTTTAATTGAGTGCAGTGGATGTGAGCAGAGCGACGCCACGCTCGTAGAACGCGTGCTGCTCCTGTCCCGGTGCGATAGAGAGCCGCACCGTGAACAATAGTTCTGAACGCGCGCTGTTCAAGTACACAGGCAGCGTTAGCGTCTGTCCGGTTACTGGCTCCTCCGGACCGCTAAAAAAAATACTTATGTCAAAAAAAAGAACAAGCGATTTTAAGTAGAAAGAAATAGTTCAACTTAATGTTAGGAGACTTGTACTTATGAACATCTCAATCAATGTTAGTAGATATTTGTTGTAAAAAAGGGTGTTGCTTCTGCCCAGTATGAAATATATTTTTTTTGTGAATATAGTTACAGCTACACTAACTAACTGTGGGAGTTCGATATTGTAGATTTAATATGAAAACTTCTCCTTTTCTAAATTGATGACCGAGTGGAGTAATCATCTTTTTCTCCAAAAATGTCATGTCTAGTACTAAACAGGTTATCGATTCTCTTGAAAGAGCCTCATCCCACACTTGGCCAAAAAATGTGAAGTACACATACCGGACCCAGGTGAGTACGGTGAGGGGCAGGTCCACCATGATGGTGTTGGTGAGCAGCAGCCGGTTGCCCTTGACGGTAGCACCCTGCAGCTTCAGCCCCGTCACTGAGAACGACCACTCCGTCTGAGCGTTCTCCGTCGGAGTACCCGGGTCGGGGATCGTCACCTGTGCAACAAACGTAACACAAGTTGAACAATAATTAAACGTAAATAAATAATTATTTAAAAATATTTTATTAAATTAATTTGTCTATTTACTTATTTTTAAAAATTGAAAATATTTTGGACATTTTTATTCTGAATTCTTATTTTTTATTTGACTTTTCAAAAACAGTTTTTTGAACATACCTGCAAGTGCAGTTCCTCCAGAGACCAGGAGTTGGCCTGCGCTACGCACTGGCGCGTAGCCGTGATGTACGCTTCAGGGTTTAGTAGACCGCCCAGCCATATGGGTATACTCTGCAAGAAAAAAAAAACAATAAAACACTAGTGACTAGTTCAAACCAGTAAGATGTTAAGTCTAGACAATCGTATGCAACCAACATAGGTATAGATGTCATCTAAATCAGGTCCCGTAGTTCGCCAACAAATTGGAAGCAATTCTGGGTAACCCCAAATGAGTTTTTTCCTCCCCTTATTACCCCAATCGGGTAATTTTTCTCCGTATGAAGACTACAGTTAGGGTTTGTTTTGTTTAAAATGTAGCTTAGATTTCGTGCTGCGGATATAGTTGTTTGATAAAACTTGTAACGTTGTTATACCTGCAGTCTCTTGGCACCGCGCTCGGCGACCGCCTCAGAGACGGCGGCGAGCTGTTGAACGCGAGAGGCGAAGTCGCCAGCCCATTGCTGCACGGTGCAGCCGCGGGCCACAGCGTAGCGCCGCCACGACGCCGGCAGCATACCGCGCACCAGCGCCCCCACCATAGACCGCGTCTCGTTCGTCTGCTTCATCTCACCCTGGTACACACACATTAACACACAGCCTTAGTAACAGAAAACAAATACAAGGTTACTAATAAGAGACAGTTGAAGGAGGTTATTGTTTACTAACATACACTCTTCTCATACATAGTAAAGCTCGCATCCGTACAAGAGGATATGTTTTATGTATGTCTGATTAGCTTATTTCAGATAAACATTTAGAAATGTATATATAACTAGCTGTCGTCCGCGACTCCGTCCGCGCGCAGTTAAAAAAAAATGAAAAATAGATGTTGGCCGATTTTCAGACCTACTGAATATGCTCACAAAATTTCATGGGAATCGGTCAAGCCGTTTCGGAGGAGTACGGTGACGAAAACTGTGACACGAGAATTTTATATATTAGATTAAGTTCTAAGCAGTACAAGTGGTCGTGTATCACCTGGCAGATGGAGATGACGGCGCGCAGGTCGTGCAGCACCTGCTGCAGCAGCGCCGCGCCGGCCGCCACCTCACGCTCGAAGAACCGGTACAACGGATCCTTGATGTTCTCCACCGTACGACGCAATGTCTGCACAACACAACACGCACGTTATTTGTACGTACGGTGACTTCATCAACACGTGAACCACTGCTATTTCTTTGTGACTTATTTGTAGCAAATTTATGTTATAGCCCTGAAGTAAATTTTATTGAATGCGTTCAATTAATATTGTCATATTTGTATCTGGCTATGACATTTATAAGGTTTATTTAAAACCGAAGTTTCTGTACTATCTGTCAAACCAATGTAAGCAAAAAAACTTAACATTTACATATCCGTGTATTAACATATAAATGATATAAATATTGGCTTCTTGTTAATTTAGTAAATAAATAAAAATATATGATTATACTAATTACCGGCAGCTCCTTTGGCAAAAGTTGGAGCCAGGCGGTGGCTGTCTGGTGCAAGGTCTTCATCCAGGCCGGCCGCCCATCGCCTACAACCACTATAGCATCTGTGAAATTCATTCATTGATTACTTTATTATCACACCAGATGATTCTATGTTCATCGTAACAATTTTAATCAACAACCAATAACAGCCTATTTTTTTTTTTTGCAAAACTTCTTTCTTTTACCTCGAAATGAATGAAATACTAAGTTCCTGGTATTTTTGTTTGCTATAACTTACTAGGATCGTCTTGCGCAGCGTTGTAGGCCAGCTCCTCCTCGTCCTCTAGTTGTTGCATCTTCAGTAACTTGGACACCAAGTCACTGCCTTGAGTTGTTAGCAACACCTGAATTTTTAATACAATTATTAATGATACATGAATAATAAATATTTTTAGATCATTGTACTGAACTGTCTACATTGCGATATTAATTTCCATAAAGTTTTAGATTTTTTACGAGATATTTGTCAAAAATCATTTAAAATATAGGCTCAAAACGTCATACAAGTCGGGATACTAAGGAAGAGCCTGTTTAATTAACAATAAAAAGATTCTGATTGGAGATAACAAGCGTATATCGTTAGTAACCTTCTCAGCATTGTTGGGCAGTCCTAGCCACGAGGGCGTCTGCCTGTCGGAGAGATCTTCGATCCACTTGAGGAAGTGGTCGCGCCGGTTGCCGTCCGGCATTGTGATGTGACGCTGGTTGCCGCTAGCCTGCACACGTAACATTCAATATTTTAAATACGTTCTTAAGGGTTTTCATTACATTACTAACCTTCTGCATATTTAAACTGTGATAAGTATATTTTCAAAATGTTGATAAATAATGTAGAAAAGGCTACAATAAACTTTCATTTTTCGTCGTTAATTTAGGTCTTTTCATTAAATAAAGTCCAAATATAGTGTTGTTTCTTTTCAAAAATATAAGTTAATAAATCTTGCTTATATTAGCAAGGTATTTTGAATTAAAAAGTGCCAATTACCCCATCGACGTTGGCGACTAGCGCGAAGTCCGCCTCGAAGGACTTTGGCGTGAAAAGTTTGCAGAGGAAGGAGTGCAGCAGGCGCTGGTCGAACAAGTTGTCGATCTTGCCGCCGTAGATGCACTGCGACAGCAGCGTCACCAGCGCCTCCCATGGAACCTTCTCCGGCGGCAGGTTCGTGCGACCCTGAAATGTTTAGACACATGGTATTAGCTCTACATACTCCGCAAGATGGCGCAGAGGTCACAAATTTTGTAATTTTTTTAACCAACAAACTAATGAGATCTTTTATTAATTGGAACTCCAAGCACTTACCAATATATTATACAATTTAATAGACGAAAATAAAACTTTTTCTTAGAAAAACATAAATAGGCTTTTTGTAAAGTTTTAGTAGGGGGTTTTAGTTTCCGCGTCTCAACGATAAGCGTGTCTTCCGTGTGACAATAATTTCCTGGCGATTTCTACAGAAACAAATACTAATATAAAGTTAATGTTAATAAAGTTTAATTACCATGGCAGTGGCGTCTATCCAGGTGTCGAGCGTGTCGCAGGCGACGCGGAGGTCTGACTCGTTGAACTCGTAGTACTTGGCCCAACCCAACGGTACGTAACGCAAGCGTTCCTGTACGATGCCTGCACACGCGATACAAAAAATGTAACATTAAATCATTCAAAAAATAATAAAATGTTTTTTTTTTTAATTTGTAAATTAAATATCTCACCATGGAACCAAGCTAACAGGAAGTATAGTCTTGCTCTTTCTGAAGGTTGTTTCATCATACGAGCTGCGGGTACCTATGTTGACAAACGTAATATCTTAGTTTGAGTCATTTGTACGTAAGCTTCTTTTTTAGCGCTTAACCATTTAAAATTTGAGAATAACACTATCTAGTTAAAATCAAAAAAATAATTTACTCGACTTTAAGACTTTTAACTTTTGTTTTCAAAATGGCTTTAAAAAATTATAATGTTTAGGTTACAGCTTACAGTAGCAAATGTCCTGAGCAAGTTGGCGCGTATGCCGGGTGGGGGCTCGAAGACGAGCACGCGGCCGGCGCGCAGCAGGTTGACGGGCAGCTTGGGGCTGATCTCTGTAGTGAGGAACAGCCGGAAGTTGGGGTGCGGCTGCAGAGAGTGCAACTTCTTCTCCAGCTGCACCAGCCACACCGGCGCCAGATGCACGTTCTTCAGCATCACCCAACTGCACAAAAAACATATGGATTTGTTGCTAATTTTATTATTTCATTTTCATTTGATGGCAAATACAAGGAAAATGTTGTAATTCTGACCGTCCTGTCTTGCAGGCTGTGTTGATGGCGCGCTCGGCTTGGTTGAATCCCTCCGCGGACCCGATGGCGATACTCGAAAGCGGCTTGTTCAGCTCCGTCGCCATGTCGTCCACGCGACCTGCACACAAAGCAACACTTATGACAATGTATTACCGTGGGTTACCACTGTCAAAAATCCCATATACATGACAAGCAATTAAACTTCCAACAATTTATAATATAGATTGGGTACGTAAAAATCTACTTATAGTACGCTGCAATACTACATGCGCTGCGTATTATGTTTTTTTGTCGTTCCCACGTTTCATATTAGTATGTTTAACGCAGTGTTACCGCTAGCGTCGTATCCGGGTACAGAGCAGAGCAGCGCGGGCGTGGTGGCGTTGAGCTGCGAGTCGGTAATGGTGGACAGCTCCAGCTCGGTCTCTGCGCGGGCCATGAACCCGCCGCCCAGCACCGCGCTCACCAGCTGCGTCGCCGCCGCTATCACGCGGTCCGGACGGAACGCCTGACCATCACAGGACATTTGTGTTAAATTACTTAAATTTAAACATCATTATGTTCATATTATTATACCACATTCCTTCCAAAAATATAAAAGTGTTCATTATACTTTCAAATTATAAAAAAAACAATATTAGCAATTACTATGAGTGTGAGATATTGTATGACGGAGTATGTACCTGTATGAGCAGCAGACGGTACATGGCTAGCGAGTGAGGCGCGGGCGGCGTGCTGGGCTCCGTGTCCCACAACGTGGGCACACACTGCTCCGGCGCCGCCTGCGACAACCACGCCGACAGCTCCGGCAACTCGCCCGCCTTCTCCAGCAGACGACGGAACTCCGGCAGTCTGTAACAACACAATACGTCTTCACATCATACTGAGATCAATTAAATGTAAGATATTGTACACAGTTATTTTACCCCAAAGTAAATGTAATGAAATATCACCACCTAAAAAAGGCATTACATTGTTTCATTACTCCTTTAAAATGTATTTTTGAAGACATGGTCAAATAAAGGGAATTAAATTTAAATTGCCATTGATAAATACACAGTTTTTGTGTCAAAATTCTAAGTTTTTTTGTCTTTACAAGATATATTTTTGGGGGTGGCTTATGACACATGATATATAGAGAATGTCACCTGGAGCTGAGCCTCGCGGCGGCGTCGTGCTGCTGGTGAGTGAGCGGCGGCAGTGGCTCTGTGGCGGGCACGAAGCCCTCCTTGCCGCGCAGGAATACCGCAAACTGTCGCTCCAGCGTGTCCTCCGCACCCGTACCCTTCAGCTGGATGCGGCACAGCAGCAGCGCGAACGTCAGTCGGTCCGTGTGCAGCATACCTCGCGCCACGCGCTCATACACCGCCTGATACACCAAATACAATTAACAACTTATTTTTATCATAAACTACCTTGTGCCCATCTGTTTTAGTGCCAAAATGAAACGTAATCCCATCACTTATATCCGTGAACCTACTAAAAGTAGTAATGTGTTGATATATAACCCTTTTGGAATTCAAAGCAAAAATAATTTACAAAACAGTCCCAATAATATCAATGCATTCAAAGAAACTCTTTGGCTCATAAAATTACTTTTTAGTCTAATTCATTACTAACCACTCTCTTGAGCACGGTTCCACGGAATATAAAAAAAAAACATTAATAACTTACCGTAAATAGTTCCTCAGTAATGGTATTCAAGCGAGCTGTATAATCAGTGACGCCGCTGAGTGCTGGACACACCAACACAGAGCTGAAGATGTCGAGGAACATCTTCAACGAGTATTGATACAGGAAGTGAACTTGGTTCAATGACTCCATAGTAAAGTAGATACTGCTGCATGCCTGTGAAATAGTAAAGAAACAATTAAATTTTTAACAATTGTTTTAAAAATAATTTATCTTTTATTTTGCTATGTGTAGAACTTACTTGTGATAGCGGCAAGTACTGCTGACTGACTGTTTCAATTTCAGCTATAACTTTGTCGGTCTCTTCCACCTGTTAATTACAATTTTTATTCTTAGTTCAATTTATAATTACATATTTATTTTTCAATTTATTTAAAAAAATATTTAATTTTATATTTTATTTTATTATTTCGGCAAGTTAGGATTAGCGTCAGACCGGCCACAAAAATTAAACCAAAACATTCGAGGTTTTTAAAACCTTGTGCTCCGATGATTATCGTTTTTAGTTAATTTTATAAAATTATTTTTTCTGCTCTAATTACAAACTCAATTTGTAATTACTGTAGAAGTTTACCTTCTGTCCAATATCATCCGCTTCCTTCTTGAGCGTCTCTAGTGTGGCGATGACGGAGTCGTCGTCCAGGATCTTGCCCTTGGCGTCATTGAGCGCCTGCAGTAAAGACTTCTCAAGTTGTCTCAACCTAAGATGGAACTCGCCTGAGGGAATTATTTTATTCATTATTATGAGATAAGAGAGACATTTTGTATGATATCGGTATTTTGGTAACCGCAGTTTTACCAACTACGTCTATTTAAATAATTAACTATATTAAAAGAATAGCATTTCTATCATTACATCTTGCGTATTTTCGCTTAGAGTTCTATTTCGCTCGCTTCCTAAGCGTTGCTTTATAACTTGACCTTGAGCTGCACGCTACTCAAGCCCTCCCCCATCCCTTTACACCTAAAATTGTTCTATGCACAGACTCGTGCAATGTTCCGAGCCATCAACATATAAAATAAATAGTTTACCTTGCAGTTTGAGCAGATCAGAGCGCTTGGTATCGATGTCGGGTCGCTCCGCCTTGAGCACACGGTGCAAGCACTGCGACTGCAGCGAAGACCGCGTCACCGTGAAGTTCACGAACGTTACCCGCGAGCACATGTCCGGCGGGAACTCCACCGTCGGGTCCCTTCACATACAAGTTAAACAATATAAACTTAACAAATTGTACAGTCAACCTCACCTCATAACGACGACAACGACTGAGTGCGGCAATATTTTAGTCCTCTTCCCCTTCACAACCTTTTCTTATTAGGAAAGGATGGTAAGGGGAAGTGGAAAGAGGGAACACATAAGAAGGGGAAATATCCTCTTTCTGTGCGTCTCTTCTCCGTTGATGAAAGGTAGACAACGCATCTGCATTTACGGATGTCTATGGGCAACGGGTGCCTCGCTATTTCGGCGAATCCAGGTGACCGTTTGCTTGTTTGCCAACTTTTGATTTAAAATAGTTTTATTTTGTTTACACTATGTATTATTTAAGAAGATAATTGAAATAAAATGTGCAACGTACCTTGTACTGAGGAATATGACGAAGGATGGACTGAGATCGATGTCCTGGTCGCCGAGTGTGATGAGCACGCGGCCGCCTGTGCGCCGCAGCTCGCGGTTCAGCACCGGGTTCAGGATAGGGTCGTAGTTCTCTACATCCTATACCAAGAAGACAAAACATTTCTAAGTGTTCTTTCAATTTGAGGTTGGATTCACTATCAACTTAGGCATTCTCTCAGATTTCTGATTTATAATTAACAATATAATGTGTTACAATTATCACACGTCCTGCTTTTATTTAGGTAATTTTTTTTATAATTAATTAAGTAAGAACACTAACCTGAACGAGCAGAGGATTACCGAAACGCAGTGCAGATTCCAAATTCTTCCTGAAGGAGTCGTCAAGGAATGAGGTCTTGGTGATCTTGCGTTCGTTGAATTCTCGCATTATGAATTCTGTCGCTTGTCCCGATGGGTCAATGATTAATGGATAGCGGTTGAAGCGCTGAAAATTTGTAATAAAAACATTAAGAAAACAAAATAATCTTTTTATAATTACTAAGGGTGTTACTTAGCGTTCATTTAATATACAGCAGTTAACATTTAAATTATTATTTGATATTATACCTTAAGCATGATAGCATTTTCAACACACAGCTCGTCAGTGGGCAGCGCGTTGGCCTGCCAGCGCAGGCGCTCGTCTGGGTTGGAAAGGTACTCCGTGCGAGCAATGTCCGCGCGGTACTTGATGCTCGCCGCCGCCAGGTGACTTGTCCATGTAGAGAATAAGTGCTGACGGTACTGAAAAACACTCAGAGTCAATGATGAAGTTCAACTTATATTGGACAGTAACGCGCAATCTTACAATATTGTCATACCTCTCATTCACTTTGAAAGAAACAAAGATAGAACTAGTCACCTCATTGAGAAGGAGCGTTTATAAGGAATATTTATAGTGTTGATTATTTTACTGAAGTATAGACTTTACGAAGATGTAAACTTACATGTTGGTCAAAGTACCCGCCGTAAGCGATGAATGCTGCGGAAAGCAATACATCGCCCACTATGGTGCTCATCTGCGAGCGGAACGTCTCCGAACTGGCTTCCCAGCGCTCGCGCTCGATTACCAAGCTCTTGAGCAGCGCTATCGACCTGTCCACCTGGATGCAAGTAAGTAAGCGATTAATTATTAGAAACGACAGACTTAAACAATAAATTATGAGTGCTTTTATATATAGTGTTAATAAAATGTATAGATTCAAAAGTACCACTGTATTAATTCAAGATTTAAGTTAATAAATATTACTTATCTGGTTACAGATAGTGGGAAACTTAATTAAAATCATGTTTTCAATGAGATTTTACATATTTTTGGTGAAGTGGCATTAAGAAAAAGAAGAACTTAACATGTAGAAAAAAAGAACACATTCTTAATATCATTGTATTTTTAGTTGTCCTTTCTATTCATGTTTTTTTCAAAATACGCTTCTACAAAAAGTTTTTTTTATTTTAAATATATTTATCATATTCATCATGTTTTGCTTACAGATTAAGATTTTTCAACTCTAATATACCTTAGCTTGCACATTTTCGAGATCAGTTTTAATAGCTTGTGCTTGACTGATGAGCTGTGCGTACTCCTCCTTGTACGACGCGATGGACTTCTCCAGCTGTTCAATAAGTTCGCGCACGTCATTGCCAGCAGTCACGTTGGTCTGCGCCTGGTCTTCCAGCGCCTTCAGCTCGTTACGTAGAGGTTCAACGCGCTTCAACATGTCAGCGTATTCGATCTGAAATATTTGATAGGTTTCAAATTAAATTAGTTCATGAAACAAAGTTTGGAGCGAGAAAATAATATATACCAAACATATATATTTACCTGAGCGATAGCCCATTTGACCATAGGACCGCAAGCCATACTGGCTCTGTTGACTTTTTCAAAGTTGTAATCCGGATTGCTGAGGTAGCGAGTTCTCATTTTCTCGCGAACATCGTCACTAGCACATATTAAAAATGATTAATATTGATTTTCATAAACGTTTAAACTTAAAAAAATACAAACATGAATGATAAAGGCACCTCCACACCATAATCATTTAAAAATCCGTCCAACCAAGACATGCACAATTTATATTGACTTTACACATGGACATTGAACATCACTTACCCCAACCAAAAAAAACATGTGTAGTAGAAATCATTCAATGCCTTATGTATTGAATACTATATATAGATAGCAAACAAATAAAAAGATGAATATGGACGAAAAAACAATAAGCCAGTCTGTCATTAAGTGATTTTAACGGCTTTCTTGGTGTTCATATTAATGGAATATTATTTATTGGCAAATACATTCATGCATTAAAAAATCGCAACATGAATTTAAATGAAGTGAATACTGAATTCGTATCACTTAAATGTATTTGAAACTCTTCACTATTATGCAAAATATTTTGCAAATTCTTGTTAATTTGTAAGTCGTTGATAGAAAAATTTGCATACACAAAAGGTACCCATCACCAAGATCATGCCATTAAGTCCAGCAAAAGGTAAAATCTTTAAGACGAATGAGATAAAAAAAGATTGTAAAAGATATAAAAGATTTTACCCGTCGCTTTAAAACTGTATGCTCGCGATACCATGCAAAAAGCACGCTTAAGCCATAAAAAATAAACGAAAAAATAAACAAAAAAAACATTCTCGTGTAACATGCCACTGTGTGAGATTAAAAATGATACCATCAGTCATAAAAAATATAATAATTCATTTTTGTTAGTTAAAATTTTATTTGAAAATAATTTTGAGCATTTTTTTAAATGTCTATGTTACTTCATAAGCTTCATAATTTTGTGATTGGATGATTATTTGTTATAGATTTCATCACCCTTTTTCTGTGAATCATATCTTCTTCTTCATAATTCTGATGGTATCCAAGCCTACGCCACCACCATTGAGAATAAAAACGAAATTCATTGGATAGGGAAGTACAAGGATTGTGGTAAGCTTCACACAATGTAGAATTATTCATAAGGGGTCTTGTGTCACAATAACACAAAAATTATATTAAAAAAAAATTGTGTTACAATTTTGTTGAAATAAGAGCGGTCGCAAAGGAAATTAGTTTAATATATGAACGGAAAAAATAAAAGCGGATGAAAGATGATGTGCATCTATTAAAATAAAGCTATACTCAAAAACGGAAAACGATGAAAATATAAAAATGTAAAATAAACAAAACTATACGAATAAAAAGCACCAAATACTGTTTTGTAATGTAAAGAAAAAAAATATTAGGGAAATGTGATTTAAATTGTGAAAACTTTTTTAATTTTTGGCATTGAATGGGAGAGATAGAACGGACAAATACAATACAAGACACAAACGAGGAGACGTCGTGGACATGTAGGGCTGGGGACTGGAGGCTGAGGGCTGGGGGCAGAGGCGAGGGCAAGGGCGGGGCGGGGTATAGAAGCGGCGGTGCTCACGTGATGTCCTCGGTGGAGAAGTTGGAGACGATGCTGTTGATGAAGTTCTCGCGCATGATGACGGCGCGGATGGCCTTCCAGTCGGTGGCGTTCTCGCCGAGCAGCAGACATATCGACTCGAGCGCCACTTTGACAATCGCCGGCGGGTTCCCCATAGAACGCACTTCCACCAAATGCTGCTTCTTAATAGATTTGACGGCTGTACAGTGTAACGGTCGGGTCGAGCGTCGGGTGCGCGTCGCGGCCGCCACCAGCGCGAAGCGAGAGCGAGGACAGTACGAAAAAGAGAGAGACAAAGGCGGTTAGCGAGGTCGCTGGTACGTACGCAAGCACGTGCGCACGCACGTACGCACGCACGTAGCGGCGCACGTGCGCTACGACCGCCGCGCCCGGGGCGTCTGGGGCGATGTATAGCGGTGTTAGTCACATTATGTCATTATTAGTGTGCCCTACGTAATTGCCGTTTTATTAATTACATACAAGAGGTACATAGCGTTATTTCACATTTCATATTAAAACAAGACACATATGCAAACAAGCTTAGCGTTATATACATTATTATTAAAGGAAATTCTAAATAATCATTCACCGACGATGCTGCGGAAGATCGACTGTCTAAACGACACTGCTTTACAAAATATGGTCAACTAAATACATCGCTATAACATAACTAAAGATCGGATACGCTACAATGTTTTTGCCAATAAATATACAAAGACTGAGAAAATGTACGCTTGCTATCTAATGATGATACATGAGAAATTAATATAAAATATTTTTTAGCTAACATAAACAAGATAGCATGTTGTTTATTCAATTAAAAATAATCTTAGAAATACAAAAGGTTATTGTAGTAATAATTTCAAACAACATGCTATCATAACGTGACAAAAACTTGCAACACTAACGTGATATTCTCAGTCTCGAAGTTAACAATAGTGGATATGAAGTTGTCCTTCATAACGACGGACCGGATGCCCTTCCACGTGTCCCCCTTTTCCCCGAGCAGAGTGCAAATGGACTCGAGCGCCATCTTGACCACGGAGGGCGGATTGGCCATAGACCGCACTTCGACCAGCTGCTGCTTCTTGATAGAACGCACCGCTGTTCCGTGGGACCATTACATTTAATACTACGTTCATATAAACAACAATGGTGCTATGTCCCATTCCAAATGAACGTCTAACAGTTGGTTTCTAAGACTATAATCTTCGTATAAAACATATTGTTATCTCTGTTTTGTCAAAGACAACGAAAGGGATGAAGATCCGTTTTATACAGGGATTTTTGTCTCAGAAACCAACAATAAAATCTTGTAAACACAAAAACGTCATTAACGTCAATACCTAATGGCCTACTATTTAATATTTCGATGGGTCGTACGTATAAGGGCCAAAGTTAACAAATTGATGATTTTTACTTTTTTGCGTTAAAAAGCTACCTCTTAGTTCAATTAACAACATGCACTAAACAAAATACACATTTACAGGTGTAAATGTTATTTTTTGCTGAAGCAAAAAGGCCTATGCGGCCTATTTTCCTATATGGTTGAAACTTTGAGAGCCTCCTGGAAAGTTATCAATTTGCACATTGGCCCTTATTCGTAGGAGCCAACGATTTCATCAAAAATGTTGTAGGTTTTTTAAAATTTTGAGATAGACAAAAATGAAATTGTATGTTATAAATAAAAAAGAATTAATTGTATACATTATTAAGTCTTCATTTGGAACAAGGAATAGACAAGATAACTATTAACTACCTAATTATTTTAAGCAAAAAAAAAAATAGTTTTTTACTTTAACGCTAATGTATCTCACTGAAATACGTTAAATTTATTATTTGGCAACACTTTAGCAATACACTAATTAATCAAAAACGATGTAAAGCTTACAAAAATATAAACTAAATTTATTTACAGTAAAAAATTATGTAAATATCAGATTAGATCCTTCTAACTTTTTCTCATTTTTCTATTAGCGATAAAAGTTGCTTTATCACCTCGAACTATTTACTTGTAAGTAAGAAGAACCTTAATAATTAAGCTGCAAAACTTACTACTAAGCAAAATACTGGAAATTACGACTAATATATTTAAATAAAATCAACACAGTGGTAGAGGAATAACTTGTTATATAAATGAAACAAGGAACCAAACCGTTTTGTGCTTCGATGACAGCTGGCTCGACCTGCGCGAGGTCCGCCATCACATCTCTGCGTTTAGCTTCAATTTCCTTTGTCTGCTTCTCTAATGCAACCTGACATAGAAATAAAACTTAAGTACAAACAGTAAAGTATATAAGTGTTATTATTTTACTCATATTATAAATGCGAATGTTTGGATGGATGGATGGATGTTTGTATGAAGGTATCTTCAGAACGGCTCATTGGATCTCGATGAAATTCTGCATAGATGTAGATCATAGTCTGGAAGAACACATTGGCTACTTTTTATGTTTTTTTTAATTCTGCGCGGACGTCGCGGGAGACAGCTAGTATATACATATTATAAAAAAATCTAACAAAAACAGCAATGAATTGTTATACAGTCACTGTAAAAAATATCGTTTGTTTTATTGAGAAAAAAAAATCCAATGAAATCAAACCTGAATTTCCTGACTTTCGACTTTCTTCTTTTCAGCTTCATGCTGATCTTTGATCATTTGACGTAGTTTTGCATTTGCCGCTTCGTTCTTCGCTTGTAGCTCCTATAAAAAAACATTGTAACATTAACAGTAAACATTTAAATTTAGAAATAAATACTAAAATTACTTTGAAAAAAAAAAACCTTCAATTTTACTAAAAAAAAAAGTTCAAGAATATTATGAAATGTCAAATTAGCAGACAGTCCGTTACTTTATTCTGTTAAGTTCTTTATGAACATGTAATACCTGAGACTTGACGGCAAGACTCTTCTGCATCTCCTCGACCTGCTCGACTGTCTCTGCGATCTTGCCGAGACCGACATTGAGATGCAGCTGCTGCTCCTCCAGGTCGGCGCGCTTCTCCGCGTACAGCTTCACCATTTGCTGGATAAAGTCCAGGTAGTGCCTAAGAAGTTTAACAACTCTTGTTAAAAAGCGATCTCTTGATATTTCCAGTGTTTACTAAATTTTAATTTATTTATTTACATTTTTTTTAATATCATAAGTTGGCAAACGAGCGAGCGGCCACCTGAATTCGCCGAAATAGCGAAGCGACCGCCGCCCGCTATTTCAATGTGTCTTTTTCATCACCGAATTCTACCGACATAAGATGGCTTTAATACGAAAGCTTGTTGGGGCCCCGAGGTTGGCTCTTTCGCGTCGCATCTCCTTGGATTTTTCATTAAAACATTTTATAAAATATTTATGACATCTATTAGATTTGAAGTTTTACCTTGTCCTTGTTATTATATTTTTTTTACAACTAAATAATTCAACAAAGATCAGTTTACGATGAAACAAGCTACTAAACCGAATGAATTCAATACATAGTAGTCACGCTAGTGGAATATGTCCTCCTACAGATGTCTTAAGTGCGTCTATAGAGTAATTTAATGATATAACGAGTGGTGAATGTGGCAGTAATACCTGGGTGTGATGGCCATGGTGCGGTTGGCGCGCTTGGCGAGACGTGCATTGGCGCGATGCAGAGTCTGGTGCACGTAGACGCAGGCGTTGACGACAGCATCACGGTGCGAGGGCCGAGCGCCCAGCTCACCGCACGCCGCCGGGAACTCCGCCGGCGCTACGTACTCCGCGCACTCCAGGTCCATGCGCCGGGTGAACTCCTTGCCCACCTAACACACACAAACATTTGTCATTTATGTATATTTAAAGACAAATCATTTTAGATAACAAGGATGCTGCAAGAGCAATAGCAGTAGGTGCAACAGTAATTAAAAAAAACACGCATCATCTCAACTTACTCAACGATTATGATGATTTCTTAGATGTATTGGAAAAGAAGAGTTAGGAAACATCCGGGAATGGCCCACTATTGCCAGCATTGAACTATTTCGTAATATAGAGGCATTAGTAGAAGGAAATCGTATCTATTTTCTATACAAAACTAAAACAATAAAAGCAGACCTCAAACGTTTTAAAATTACTCAAATAGGTTCTCAGTATGAATATTCATTAAGGGACTCCATTATTGAATATTTACTGACTCAACAGAATCAACAAAGATATAATATAAAAGTACCTGGAATAGTGCCCCATCGCTCCAATCTCCGAACCAGTTGAGCACACATCTGTTGAACAGCGCAGGCGAAGTGGCCGCTCGGTCCTTCAGCCCTTCCGAAGATGGGTTCATTGTGAACACCACATGCAAGTTTCGCATCACTTGACCGGTGAACCTACATAATAACAACATCTCTTGTCTATCATTTCTTCAGACTATTTGTATGGTGGAAAAAAGTACAAATTTTAATAAATAGTGTAATTGTAAGATTTATTATTAACTACCTTTTACCCGCGACTCCGTCCGCGCGGAATAAAAAATAGAAAACGTGGTAAAAATTATCCTATGTCCGTTTCCTGGTTCTAAGCTACCTGCCCCCCAATTTTCAGTCAAATCGATTCAGCCGTTCTTGAGTTATAAATAGTGTAACTAACAAAACTTTCTTTTATATATATAGATTACCATTTATATAATTCATCGTTAGAATCCAACATGAGTCCCTCCCTCTGCGCACCTTCCTTGCATTGAGTCATCAGGGCTGCGAACTCGTCACCCTCGAATAGACCGGGCACCTGAATACAAACAATTTCTACAAATTCAAACCCACTATTACAATAAAATTACTCACTTTTAAATCTTTACACATACAAGTAAATTAATAATAATAATAATAATAAAGCCTTTTTATTTCCACATCTAAAATAAACTATTTACAAGAGTAGTATTTTGTTAGTATTGTTAGTGTTTTGCTTATATTTATATTAGTATAGTTAGATTCATACATTTAGATATGGACCCCACTTTGGGTGAAGGCCTCCTCCATCTTTTTCCAATCAGTTCTGTTCCTACCTAAGGTTATCCAGTTTCTTCCTACTTTATCTTTTATATCATCAGACCACCGTTTATTTGGCCTACCTACATTTCTTTTTCCAAGTGGTCCTTTCCATCTTGTTGCTTGTATGGTCCATCGTGAGTCGGTGAAGCGTGATATGTGTCCTGCCCATTGCCATTTTAACTTGAGTGCTTGTCTTAGAGCATCGGTTATTTTTGTTCTTTGCCTAATATTTTCGCTGGATATTTTTTGTATTTTTCTTATGCTGAGAATACTTCTTTCCATTGCGCGCTGAGTTGTTTTTATTTTCTGTTTGGATTTTTGTGTGTATACCCAAGTTTGACACCCATATAGTAAGCAGGGCAATAAGCATGTCTCAAACACGGTTCTTTTCATTGTAATCGAATAGTCTCCTTTTAGAACTTCTTTGAGTGACCAAAATCTTTTCCATGTTATATTTGCTCTTCTTTCAATTTCTTCATCATTGTTTGAGTTTCTGAATGAAATTTGTTTTCCAAGATATATATAGTCGTCTACATAGTCTATAGCTTTATTTCTTACTTCGATTTGTGATTTGTTACTGTTCGTCATTACTTTAGTTTTATTGGAGTTCATCTCTAAACCTACCTTGAGACTTTCTTCATTGAGCGTTTGTAGCATTTCTGTAAGTGATTTTGCCGTTTCGGCAAAAATAACTATATCGTCTGCGAAGCGGAGATGGGTTAGATATTTTCCATTTATGTTTAAACCTTTTTGCTTCCAATTTAATTTTCGAAATATATTTTCTAGCACTGCAATAAATAGTTTGGGCGATAGAGGGTCTCCCTGTCTAACACCGCGACCAAGTGTTATCTCGCTCCCACATGTTTCTAGTTTAATTTTGCTCTTTGAATGTGTATATATAAATTTTATGATGTTTATATATTTGATGTTTACATTCAAGTTCTGTAGTGTTTTCCAGATAGAATTATGGCTTATAGTGTCAAACGCTTTGCTGTAATCGACAAAAGCTATATACAAAGGTCTGTTAAATTCTTTATACTTTTCTATTATCTGTTCTACCGTTTGTATATGGTCGAGGGTGTTAAATCCAGAGCGAAAGCCAGCCTGCTCTATAGTCTGCCCCTTTTCTATGTCCCTTTCTATTCTTTGTAATAGCACTGCAGCAAAGAGTTTATATATACTATTCAGTAGACTGATTGGTCTATAATTTCCAATATCCTTTGGGTTTCCTTTTTTGTACAGTAGTACAATTTCTGATGTGCACCATTGTTTTGGAACTATTTCTTCTGCCAGCACCATGTTAAATAGTTGTGTCAGATGAGAGAGTAAGACGGGTGTACCCAGCTTGAGTGCCTCATTACTGATTCCATCTGAGCCAGGACTTTTTTGAGTTTTTAGCTTCTTAATGACCTGGTACAGTTCTTTTTCGTCTATTAAGTTTACTGTTGTATGTTGGACCACCTTGGTTTCATTATCTTTCTCTTCACTGTCCTCATCTCGTTTTGCATATAACTGTCTATAATATGATGTAGCATGCTCCAGGATGTCCTGTCTTGTTTTTGTCGTGTTGTGATTTGTTTCTAGGTTTTGTATCCAAGATTTGTACAATTTCAATTCGTTGAATCCTCTCTTAGCGCTTCTAAATTGGGATAGATTTTTTGATATTATGTTTTTTCTGTGTAGATTGTAGTCGTTTCTAATTGCCCTATAACTATCTTTATATAGTTTACTTAATTCCTTTTTTGTTTCTTTGTTTTTGTTTTTCTTATGTGTTAGTTCGGTTCGTCTTTTTATAAGGTTTAATGTTTCCTGTTTTAATATTTTTGTTCTTTTTTCTTTACTTTTTATGTTTTGTCTTAATGAGCGTGTGATAGCTTCTTCTAGTTTATTGTAGTATGTTTGGACATTTGTGACTTCTTTTGTATTGTTTTCAAGGTAAGATTTTAAAGAGTTGACGTATGTTTTAATTTCATATTCAGTTTCTGGAATTTTCTGTGTGTTTTTGAAGTTTTTCCTGCTCTTTTTCGTTGCTTCTAAGGTTAGTGTCGCTCTTACAAGTCTGTGGTCCGATGGAAATCTGATGTTATTCAAAACTTCGCAATTTATTACTAATTTACGGTTGTTTGTCAATATGAAGTCAATTTCATTTTTTACTCTTTGGTCCGGTGACTTCCAAGTCCACCTCTGATTAGGCCTTTTTTTTTAAAATGTGTTCATTATTGATAGTCTATATTCCAATGCATATTCTATAAGTTGCTCGCCTCGTTTATTTCTTTGTCCAAACCCGTATTTTCCAAGTACGATGTTCTCTTCGCTCTTACATTGTCCTATTTTAGCGTTAAAATCGCCAATAATTAGTACGTTGCCTTCAGTTAAGTTATGAGCTTGTCTAAGGTTGTTGTAAAATTCTTCTACCTCCGTGTCAGGAGATCTTTCCGTAGGAGCATATACAGGGTGTCCGCCGGCAGAGTTTATACTTTGGATTTCGGTTTCGCCGAGTGGGAAGGCGGTGGAGCGGGGAGAGGGGTATCGTTCGACGCGGCATTGTTGCGGGTTGTTTAGTAGCCATGAGTCAGTGGACAGTAGCGCATCGCGCCTTTGCGGTCGAGGCGTATTTCGCAAACAATAATTCCGTCAATGTGGCTAGACGTAAGTTTTGTTCTCACTTCGATATCCGACGATTAAACGATGGCCCATCGAACCAATTGATTTGGGCGTGGGTAAAGAAGTTTCGAAAAACTGGATCAGTGCAAAATAAGCCTCGAGCTGGACCTTCAACGTCTGTTACTAGTCCTGAAAACGCAGAACTTGTAAGAAGGGAAATTTTGCAGAACCCGCGTAAGTCTATTCGGAAGATTGCAGCATCAACGGGTGTGAAAAAGACTTCAGTTCATAAAATTATTCGTAAACAATTAAAATTCCATCCATACAAGCTTCAAGTTACCCAGCAGTTGAAAGAAGATGATTTCATTAAAAGGAAGAATTATGCTGAAGTCATTCTGGAACGATTTTCCACTCCTACTCGATTATGTAACATCTTTTTTAGCGATGAGGCGCACTTTCATATTGGTGGGTACGTAAATAAGCAGAATATGCGATATTGGAGCGCATACAATCCTAAAGAGATCCATGAAAGGCCCCTTCACTGCCCAAAGACTACAGTTTGGTGCGCCATTTCTGGTAATGGGATTATTGGGCCTTATTTTTTCGGTAGAGGTGAAACTGTCAACGCTGAACGTTACTGCGCGATGTTGGACAACTTTTTTATACCGGAGCTGCATCAACATGTCAGTTACAATAATAGGACTCATTTTCAGCAGGATGGGGCTACCGCACACACCGCTAGGGTCACAATGACTAAGGTGAAAGAGCTTTTTCCCGGAAAATTAATTAGTCGATTTGGTGACATACCCTGGCCCCCTAGATCTCCCGATCTCAGTCCTTGCGACTTTTTTTTGTGGGGATATTTAAAATCTCGCGTATACAGTGATTCGCCATCAACAATACAGGCCCTACAAGCCAATATCGAACGCGAGATTGCGGCTATCAGTCCAGAACTTTGCAAGCGAGTTTTCACCAACATGAAGGAAAGATTGCAAGAGTGTGCGCAGCGAGAAGGACGTCATTTAAGTGGAGTTATCTTTAAAAAATAAAATCCGCGTTATTCTTCTGTAATATGATCAATAAATAACTTTGATAGTTCTCATGGTTTATTTTATTTTCATTCTTTAAGTATAAAATCTGCCGGCGGACACCCTGTACCTGAATTACAGAGAGGGTCTGATTTTCTAATTTTATTTGCAGCATAGCAACCCTATCAGAAATTCCAGTGAAGTTTAATATTAGGTCCTTACATATGAAATTGGCGTTTTTCGTACTGGCCACTTTAATCACGAATTTCTCCTCTTTGGTAAGGAATTCCAAATTCAAATTTGTACAGCTATAGACTCATGTATTTGTGGTTCGATGACCGTCATTCATTTGTTTTTTTTCTTCTGTTTTTTTCTGTTTGCGTCACTCATTTTACAAAAAGGAAAACTTAAAATATCGCATTATTTACGAGTACGAGTTCCGCCGTGGCACTAGTGCTACGGAAACGACTCGAAGGGTGAATGATGTGTATGGCGGTCGTGTTGCAAAAGAAAACACAGTTCGTTTTTGGTTCCAACGTTTTCGTTCTGGAAATTTCGATCTGCAGAACAAGCCCCGTGGACGGCCGAGACTCAAGTTGATAATGAAGAGTTGAAGGCTATTGTGGAAGCGGATCCATCGCAAACCACGTCCGAGTTAGCTGCAGGCTGCGATGTTAGTGATAAAACTGTTTTACTTCACTTGAAGCAAATTGGGAAGATTAAAAAGCATGAAAGGTGGGTACCTCACGAATTGACTGAAGCAAACCGACAAACGCGCGTCGACTGTTGCGTTACATTACTAAACCGGCACTATAATGAAGGTATTTTAAACCGAATCATTACCTGTGATGAAAAATGGGTTCTTTACGATAATCGGAAGCGCTCAGCGCAATGGTTGGATCCTGGCCAGCCAGCCAAATCCTGCCCCAAGCGAAAATTAACCCCAAAAAAGTTACTTGTAAGCGTTTGGTGGACTAGTGCCGGTATTGTTCATTACAGTTTTCTCAAATCTGGCCAGACTATTACGGCTGATGTCTATTGTCAGCAATTGCAAACCATGATGGAAAAGCTAGCGGCTAAATAACCTAGGCTGGTCAATCGCTTCACGCCACTGCTGCTTCACGACAACGCTAGACCACACACTGCGCAACAGACGGCTACTAAATTAGAAGAGCTTCAATTGGAAAGTCTAAGACATCCTCCGTACTCCCCGGACCTTGCTCCAACAGATTACCATTTTTTTCGAAATTTGGATAACTTCTTGCAAGGGAAAAAATTCAACTCCGATGGGGCAGTCCAAATAGCCTTCAAAGATTTTATTGATTCCCGTCCGGCTGGTTTTTTTAGTAAAGGGATCAATGAACTACCTATGAGATGGCAAAAGTGCATAGAAAATAATGGTTCATACTTTGATTAATTAAATATATTATATTAAAAAATATTCGACTTTTTGTTCCTCCCATACAAACGCCAATTTCATATGTAAGGACCTAATATTTTGTCTTTAAAACTCTTTTTTATAAGAAACCCAACTCCATATAATCCTTTCTTTTGTCCGACGTAGCTTAGAATATAGTCTTCATACTCCTCGATGTTGCAACCCATTTTTCTTACTTCTGATATTCCTAAGACATCAATGTCAATTTTTTCAAGTGCGTGAGTAAGTTCTAAATATCGTTCTATCGATGACAAAGATCTAACGTTATATGTACCAATTTTAAATAAGTTTCTTTTTCTGCTTTCGTATGTGTTAATATGAGATGGAGGGTATTGGTCTAATTCCCCACGAGGACCAGTCGGCTTGGGGAATGCTTTAATGTTTGCACTAATTTCTATTTTTTCATTATTGCTTTCTTTCCGGTGGCTGATGACTTTATCCTAGATACTTTGCTGTGGCTCGTGAGATAAGGATGAAACTGAATTGCTTCTGGTTCTCAGGATATCAAAGGCGTTGATTCTATTCGTTCTAGAGGTGACGTATTGTTTTCGGGGCTGGTTTTGGGTTTTAGGGGAGGTAGATGTCTCTCTTTTTCGTTTTTCTTTATTGTAGTTTCCTTCTTTAACAATGATCTCGTCATATTTTATAATTGCGAAGTTGCCTTTGTTTCTTTCTTCTTTTAATTTTATTTGGAGTTCCTTTCTCTTGGCCACCACTTCCTTTGGGTAGTCATGAGAAATGTAGGCGTCTTTGAGTTTCTTTTTGTTTTTCATAATTTGATTTTTTAACCAACCGTTGACTAACGAGATGAGTATTGGCCTTATTTTCTCGTTGCTCTCGTCTTTTTTTCCTATTCGATAGATGTTGTCTATGTCCTTAAGATCGATTGATATTTCGGTATCATTTTTAATTTTGTCTATGATTGCTCTCATAAGGTCAGTTTGAGATTTTTCCACTTCTTTTATTCCGTAGACAATTATATTATTTTTTCTTTTTTCTTTTTCTAAAGTTGAAATTTTTTCTTTTAATTTTACATTTTCTGATTTTAATTCTTTTAATTCGTGTATCAGGGGATTAATTTTTTCGTTCATCTGTGTAATTATATCTTTGGTTTGATTGGACATTTGTTTTGACATTTCGATTTTAAACTTTTCGAAAAAACTTTCAAAGTCATCCATTTTAGTGCGGATACTTGAAACGGAACGTGTTATATTTTTGAGTTGGCAGCACTGAATTGAGTAGCGAAGTAGCGGAAGTGCTTGTCACTGTCGCAGGAACGTCAGCTTAGTGGTATTGGTAGTCCTGATTTGAGTAGCGCTACTTGTCACTGTCAATTAATAGACATTGTAGCTATTGGCAGAACTGATTTGAGTAGCGATTTGTAAATATTATGTGACTATCACTGATTAACCGTCATTCTTCGCTCATCTTGTGTTGTTTATATTCTTAATAATCACTATTTGTCGGACCTTTCACACTACTTTTCTTTTTTTGTTTTCACTTTCATGCACAAGTACACAATGCACTGTTTTTTTGCTGGATATAATTAGAAATGTTAACAAAATCGTTTAAAAAGCGGGAGAGCAGTTTATACGCGTTTAACTTGTATGACAGCCGGAAACGGAAGCTTTTTGATACAAGTAAATTAAGCAAAGATAAAATTTTCAAATAAAAAAAATCAACACAAAAATTTTACATTTTAATATTTTTTTTTTATATTTAAAAAGTTAGCGCTTGACCACGATCTCACCCGATGAGGTGAAGATGTGGTCTAAAGATGGTACGCGCTAGCTTTGTAGATGCCTATTCACTCTCTCATTACGATAGTTGTATTTTTACTAAATACGAAGTTTACTACAATTAGTTAGATATGTTTACCTCTCCGTTGGCCAGTAACGTATTCATACGCTCCAAAAAGCCGCTATCCAGTACATTAGACTCGTCCAGTATGAAGGCGACCTTCTCATCACGGCAACCAGCACGGCGCAGCACCGAACGTAAGTCTTCATCGAAGTCTGCACCAGTGTATTTGTTGTGCACCTATAGACCAACAAAATATATTTTTATTAATATTGTGTATTTACAAAAACATTTACATATGTTGATTTTTTTTCAAAGTTCAATTGATAATGGACACCTTTCTACACTTGCAAGCGGTTATATTTTCACACCGACATCCCATTTTTGTTTTAAGTTTAAAAGACCGCTTTTTTGTAGCAAATAGGTCCCTAAGCTTACCCTTTAGTGTAAAACTTCACTAAGGAATTGTTTAAGTGATCATTCAAAAACACGGAGGCGGTAAAATAATTCGTCACATTATAAAATTATATTGCATCATATTTTAAAATACTAGCAAGGACGAAAATTATTATGTTCTTACCTTAATTTGGAAGATGCTGAGGCCATTCATCCATGCGACGAAGCGACTGAGTGTGGTCTTGCCGGCGCCGGAGACTCCGATTAACAGCAAGTGACCTTGCGGCTGGCGGAAGATGCGGTCGATACGCAGCACGTGGTCCAGCACCTCATCAAACAGCACCAGCGGCACGTCCAGCTCCTCCTCGTAGAACACCTACCAAATGACGTTAATATAATGCCAGAATCTTGAGTTGACACGTCGATAATACTTTAACCCGTCGTGCCACCTTAAGTGCGTATCCGATATTTGATTTGACACGTCAGGACAACTATAATCAAACAAAAATATCTGGCCCGCTGAGATGCGCTGCTATCGAGATTACTTATGTCACAAAATATTTAAAAGCTATATTAACATATAAGGATCTTGTGATTTTTTTTTCATGGACAAGAAGGCGCTATCACTAGCTCACGCTATCGTAATTTAGCTTGACTTTTTGCCAACGGATCATCTGATCGGAGGTTATCTAACCTCCTTGGTCTAAACATAATTATAAGTAAAAAATAAACGATAAATAGAATATGTTAAAAGATTCATTTATAATATTACCTTTAGACGAGCTTTGACATATTCTCGAAGTTGATCCCTTTGGACTGGTATGTAATCTTTACTTAACCAGTTGCTGTACAAGATAGGACGAGCCAAAGCTTGCTCCCGGTTTATACCTGTGTGTATGAAAATATATAAAACAGTATAGTATTTACACAAGCTCTTGCAAATAAGTAATATATTTATCAATGAAGTACAGAAAGAATTTTTACCTGGGAAGAATCTCATAGCGACAGTGTCTATATTTTCATCCGTCCATTGTCTTTCCGAGTCTTCAACTAGACGATCTTGGAATAGACGCAATGCTTCATGCGCCCACAAACGTACCAGGCCTTCTACGCTCAAATTGTCCAAAGGCCTACAAACATAAAGATACACTTCTCAAAGTGCAATTCTATTTTAAGGTTATAAATACTTTTTGCTACAATGTTTTCAAACATCTAACACCAAGCTTTATCACTTATCTTTTTCTCCCAAAATTAACCGTAAGCCTATGCTGTCTGTATCTATTTTGTATATCTTACTAATCTTACTAATATTACAAATGCGAAAGTTTAGATAGATGGATGGATGGATGAATGTTTCTTTGTAATCAGCGGAACAGTTGAACGGATCTTGATAAAATTTGGCACAGATGTTGAACCTAGTCTGGAAGAACACAAAAGGGCTACTTTTTTAATTATTTTTTTTTAATTCCGCGCGGACGGATTCGCTGGTAAAAGCTACTTATTTATAAAATATGTATGTATGTATGTACATACCTGATGGCCTCACATATGCCGCGCACCCAGCGCGTCATCTCTCTGGGTGAGTAGACGTAGTGCGGCTGCATGTCTTGCGTGAAGCGCTCCTGTGATGCCAGGTAGAGATGCACCATGGCCTGCGTCAGCGGCTCCGCGTACCCGCGCAGTGACGGCTGCATGCGCAGCATGGCGCGCGTAAACGTACCGTAGATCTAACACAACAATTATACATCGTTTCAATTTTTTTGTACTAAGGATACATTCTATGTTAAAGATTAAAAAATGTGTTATCACACACTTCTTCTTCGTACCGCAGGGTCTTAGCACTCAAGGCAAAGGCTTTGGGCTATATTTTTCACGCCATTAAACTAATGGAGTGAGTAAATTGAAAAAAAAATGTTAGGCGTAAAAAGCACAAAAATTGGAAGCCAATAGAAGCAAAGATGTTGAAGGCTTGACATTTTGAGTATTTGACTTTTGTTTTTTAAAATGTATGGAATTTCATGCGGATGATGCCGAATAGGAATAACGTTGATAAATAGGATTTTGAAAAGAAGGAAAAATTAGAGAGCTAAAATTTATTACAAATAATGACTTGATACTAATTTTATTCCATAGACCACATCTATATATATAAAAGAAAGTCGTGTTAGTTACACTATTTATAACTCAAGAACGGTTGAATCGATTTGACTGAAAATTGGTGGGCAGGTAGCTTAGAACCAGGAAAAGGACATAGGATAATTTTTACCCCGTTTTCTATTTTTTATTCCGCGCGGACGGAGTCGCGGGTAAAAGCTAGTTACTTATAAAATTAAACAAAAATACATTGTTAATCCTTATTTTCAGAGCTGGGCATTAACTCGTTAATCCGTTAATCGTTAATTAACGAAGTTAACATTTTGCTTAACGGATTAACTTTTAAGTTAACGTCAAAAAGTGTTAACGCTTTTGTTAACTTCCGTTAAACTCAACTTCCGTTAATAAAAGTCCGTTAATCGTTAAATTAGACACTTGGAGACGTGCTGTCATTTTGTTTAAATTACGCGGCACGCCACGCTGGTAAGTTCAGCTATGTTGGGCGACTGTCGGCGACTCGAATGGTGAACGAACGAGTTGATAATAATTGATATATGTGAAGTTCGCGTGCAAGTGTGATGCATCAGAGCGTCCGGGAAAGACGTGACCAACAGGACAAAATCAAAAGAAGGTTCGAAATAGTATATTTCATTACGAGTATATAAAAGCACGAGTATGTCGAGTATGCCCACATTCCGAACGCTCTTCGTTCCTGCAATACGCCACTTTTTGAGCAACTGTATTAAAAAACTTTTTTACTTGTGCTTTTTCTTTAGCTTTTCCAAACTCGTGCGCTCTCTTTCCCAACTGTCAAAATAATGTCTGTCATATAGAAAAACCAACCACGAAGTTTTTACAAAAAACAATCATTGAAATTTTTATGATTCATGGAAATATTTTTAAAAAGAGGCTCCTAATTTGTTACAATATCAAATTTAATGATTTGACTCAATGAATTAGGTTAGGTTTAATTTTATTTCATCTCATTAAATTTAATTTTCATTTCATATCAATAAAAATAATCTACTGAAGACTTGGTTGTTTGGGCATAGTTCCCTTTGCCTACCCAGAATGGGTGAAGAAAACAAAAAAATCTCTGTTTGTATTCTTTTACGGTTGCCGCCATTTTCCAAACATTTTATTTAGTTGAGTTTATTGTGTTTTTATTATTCTATTAAATTGCTTCATTTTTTCGCAACTGTATCAAAAATGGTTGTTTAGTACACGTGCGAAACTTTCATTACAACTTGTTCCAACTGTCAACTTGTAGACATTTGTCGGAACTCTTTGCAATGACAGGCTTTCCGCACTCGTAATGAAATATATAATATAATGCATTCATGCTTGTCTCTAATACTAATGTGTTATAGAATGTATAGTCAAATTACTATTTTAAACAAGTGTCGCCACATAAGTGTAAAGTTAGTATGTATAATTTTGGTATGGTTAACTGTTAACGATTAACTTTAACTTGCGTTAAATTTTCGAGGATTTAACGCTTTAACGATTAACGAAGTTAATTTTTTAATTAACGAATTAACGATTAACGAAGTTAACTTTTCGATTAACTGTGCCCACCTGTGCTTATTTTTAATAATATAAATTATGATCAAATTACGTTACTTTTGTAACGTTCTGTGCCAATATGGATGTTTATAAATGATAATAAGCACAGGTGGGCACAGTTAATCGAAAAGTTAACTTCGTTAATCGTTAATTCGTTAATTAAAAAATTAACTTCGTTAATCGTTAAAGCGTTAAATTCTCGAATATTTAACGCAAGTTAAAGTTAATCGTTAACAGTTAACCATACCAAATTATACATACTAATTTCACACTTACTGAGGCGACACTTGTTTAAAACAGTAACTTGACTATACATTCTATAACACATTAGTTTAAGAGACAAGTATGAATGCATTATAGTATATTTCATTACGAGTGCGGAAATTTTATTGATATGAAATGAAAATGAAATTTAATGAGATGAAATAAAATGACACCTAACCTAATTCATTGAATCAAATCATTAAATCTGATATTGCAACAAATTAGGAGCTTCTTTTTAGAAATATTTGCATGAATCATAGAAACTTCAATGATTTTTTTTTTTTGTAAAAATCGTGGTTAGCTTTTTCTTTTTAATAGACATTATTTTGACAGTTGGGAAAAGCTTAAGAAAAAAAACCAGTAAAAAAGTGTTTTAATACAGTTGCTCAAAGAGTGGCGTTTTGCAGGGTCGAAGAGCGTTCGGAATGTGGGCTATTACATACTCTTGCTTTTATGTACTCGTAATGAAATATACTATTTCGAACCTTCTTTTAATTTTGTCCTGTTGGTCACGTCTTTCCAGGACGCTCTGATGCATTACACTTGAATGCGAACTTCACATATATCAATTATAAACTCGTTCGTTCACCATTCGAGTCGCCGACAGTGGCCCAACACAGTTGAACTTACGAGCGTGGCGTGGCACGTAATTTTAACAAAATGACAGCACGTCTCCAAGTTACTAAATTAACGATTAACGGACTTTTATTAACGGAAGTTGAGTTTAACGGAAGTTAACAAAAGCGTTAACACTTTTTGAAGTTAACTTAAAAGTTAATCCGTTAAGCAAAATGTTAACTTCGTTAATTAACGATTAACGGATTAACGAGTTAATGCCCAGCTCTGATAATAAGCAATAACAAATAAATACCTGTTCGAGGGACGTTTCACCAGGATAGTCAACATATATGACGGGCACATGTCTGAGCAGACGATGTGAGAGCGGCTTGCGGCCCGGGTCTGTTGGCGGATTACACGCGCCCACAAACTGAATGCGCTCCAAATGCACCCACGAATGATCTGCATACACAATTATTATTATTGAGTACATTTTTTTAAAGAACTATGGCAATATTATTGTAATAGATATATATATAGTACGACAGTGGAACATCAGAATTGTATACTACTTTAAGACATGTTGGAAATATATGCAATGTAATAATTTTAGAAAATTCACTTAACGTAAGTATTTGTTTGAATTTTCATACACTTTGCAATTTTATAAGAAACTTATAATAGTTAGAAAAAGATTTTAAACTTTCGTGAGACATAATAATTAATTAATTAAGAACGGCTAACTCACGTGTGATCGTCCAGTAACGGCACCGACGAGTTCCTGTGCACGACGCGAGGCGAGCGATAAGTCCTCAAAATAAACACTCGGCCTGAAGATGGACCCCCGACAGGTTCGAGACTAGTCGGTGCCGTCACCGGACGATCACACGTGAGTTAAGCCGTTCTTAATTAATTAGTTAGAAAAAGATTTCACCTGATGCTCTGAAGAAGCCCTTGTGTTCAAGCAGTTGACGTAAGAAAGAGATAACTCGCTGTGTGCCGTACTGGTCCATGTCAGGTAGATTGATTTCGTCGCAGAACAGCACTAGCCATTTACCGAGCTGAAAGATAGATACAAAAGTTTAATACCAGTTATATTTGAAATAACTTTATAGATGTAAATAAAACATTATAAAACCAATTAAAAATGAATAAGTACGTCTATTCAATATTTTTTTTGGAATCTCTTGTTACTTCCATAGAGATTACTACTAGATTACTACTTACATATAGATACTTTTATAATACAAAATTTTGTTCTATGCAAGTTTCTCATATCAAATGACCTATACTTAATACAGAACTCATTAAGTGGTCACTAAAGAAGAGCCTTAGGGTAGATATCGTACACTATAAAGCAAGGAAATCCTTAGTGACCAATTATAGACACTGGGTGCAGCTGTAATGATCATACCTGTACGGGAGCCAACACAACACCGTTGGGCGTCTTCCTGTACTCGCAGTAATGGTCGAAGGTCTTGAGGAGCAGCTCCGGCGTGGTGGCGGAGGAGAAGTTGAGGCCGACCACTTCCATGTCGGGGAGTGCTCGGAGCGCAGAGAATAACGTCATCGTCTTACCAGAACCCGGCGGACCGCACAGCACTAAACAAAAATAACATTAGACCACATCTGAAGATAATTTTTTGTACGGATCGGCGATGGAAAGACATTGTTATGTAATACTCACATATAAATCTTAATAATTTGTATGGATGTCTGAATGGTTGGAATTTCACCAAGACAATGGAAAATATAATGTACTTACTCTGTATAAAATACTTATTACTGAATCACATACACTTTCAGTATGTAATTGAAAGGTTTTTAAACATCATGAAATTTAAAACAGACGTAAGAGTGTGAAAATTATTAAGCTATGGTTTCAAAAGCTACATTTACCCAAGGGTTTATGTTCCGCGAGCCACGTGTACAGTAAGGCCTCATGGCGCACTGTGTCCAACGTAGGCACCACCACGTCGGGCGCCGCCACCTTGTGGGTCTCTACCTCGATCTGTGGCACCTTAGCTGACCACGGCACCCATTCCCCGGTTATTGACACCTATTACAAATTATTTTTATAAAAATCTCATAGACAAACATCTTAAACCTAGTCCGGTATAAGTACTAACTAGATTAGGAAACTTTTGAATGCCTTTATTCAGGGTTACAATGGATTAAGCGTGAAATAAACCAATAGCGTAGTAGCATAAATTTTAAAACGTGTTATCTAAAACTAACCTCAAAGTCAATAATGTGTTGATTAGCTCCACAGTTAGGCAGCACCATTGTGCTCGCTGATCTTATAAAATCACCTAATTCGTTTCGGTCCTGAAAAAAAAATGTCACTCAGGGTTTTGTAGATACATCATTAACATGAAAGATATGTTTTCCATATCTATATATATAAAAATGAATCCACTTTTTTTGTTGTGTTTTCATTATCACGAGAAGGTTCTAATGACAGAACAAATTTAAAAAATTTAGATGGGTGGATGGATAATTATGTTTGTTTGAAGGTATCTCCAGAAAGGCTCAATGGATCTTAATGAAATTTGGTATACATATAAGACAGTCTGGAAGAACATATAGGCTACATATTTAGTTTTTTTTTTAAATTCCGCGCAGACGAAGTCGCGGGCGACAGCTAGTGCTATATGTTAATCAAGACTAGAAATGTAAAATTACCTTAAGTTTAGCGTCACCCGCGAAAGACCACAGCAGCGAATAGACCAGCCACTTAGGCACGTATGCTTCTAGCTGATCGTTAGTAACAGGGAAGTCGGGATGCTGTCTGTTGTACGCGAGTATATTCCGTACGCCGCGGTTAAGCATCGAGTGTAAGGAGGATAACGCGCGGTGACGTGTGAAGTCCATTATATGATCAAGAGTAGCTGCACGTTCGAGGCACTTCACCACGAGGCCGTCGCCGTAGAACAACGGTTGTAGGATTGCGGCTACGTCGCGTTGAGTCTGAAAAAAATACAGTCAAATTGATAACCTCCTGATTTTTGAAGTCGGCTAAAAAAAAAGTTATAACATGTTCCCCTATTAAAATAAAATTAATTTTAAAATAGTATAAACATTGTCTATTTGTGAAAATACTACTTGCACCGCTATTATTTTTTCATAAGCATTGTAACTAAGTAAAACAGTACTTACTAAATAAATTTCAAGTTATAATTACCTGTAAACCAGGTGATAGTATATTTTCTGTGGCATTCTGATCACCTCCAGAGGTCGGAGCTGCCATTACGATGCTGAACGAGTCTTCTTCACCATCCTCCAATGGAATATTTCTCAACCTAGAAAAAATATACATATTAAGACAAAGAACTATCACCAATGATCTATAACTATTATCATTTTAGTGTATTACCTCAACAAATAATTCTCGAATATCATCTCAGTTGTGAGCACGTCTTGAGAGAACCAAACCATACCGCAACGAGACACTGTAGCGAGCGTTGCGTATTTAAGATCTTGCACCTAGATGGAATAAATTATTTTAGTACCAAATTACTAGAAAAAATTTCAATCTCAAATCAAATCTTATATTATAAATGGAAATATTTAGATGGATGGATGATCAGGTATTTCCAAAACTACTAAACGGATCTTGCTGAAAATGGGCATAAATCTATAAAGTAGTCTGAAAGAACACACAGGCTACTAATTAAGTTCTTTTAATTCCGCGCTGACGTGGCTGTTCAAAGCTAGCTAAATGTGTTTCTTCTTTTTTGATTTTATATATATTTTTTTATTTTTTTGTGTGGCAATAAATGTTTTTTCTTTCTTTCTTTCTTTCTTTCTTTCTTCCAAATATACTAGTGGATTTTATTTTTGTTTCCTCACCTCGAACATGACGCGGACATTGGGCGGCAATGACAACCTCTCTCCATTGGGCAACGTGAGCAGCTTGTTATCATCCAGCACGGAGTTGAGGTTCTCCACCCACTCGGGATCCACATCACCGTCGAATATTATCCATTGACGCTTGTTAATCTCGCCGCGGACGTTATCGATTATTTTCCTGAGATTTAAGACAATGTTTATAAAAACAATAATATTGACTGCTTTTCATTTATACGCATTCATCAAACTTCAAGACAAAATGGCATAATGTTTATATTTTGTAGTTTTATCTCTTCATAAACTTACCTTAAAATATGTGTGAACAATCCGTCGGTCCATTCACGCGTATTGGGATCTAGTACACCATATAGAGTCTCCTTCGACATTGCTTTAGGATCGATTACGTGAGCCACGCCTTCCACACCTTCGAATCTGTAACGAAATAGACGTGTACATAAACACATAGAGTTGGAATGAAAATATGTTATGGATCGTTCATGTATTGAAATGTTCATAACTTTGAGAAATATAAATTTATGGTCAACATTTACCTTTCCAGTGCTTTTAGTAATACACGCCATGCGGTGGACTTTCCGCTGCCAGATGGACCGACCATCATCAGACCGTGGTTCAGTTTACAGATCTGGTATAACTGCAGCACCTGTAGTCCCATAAAATTGATATCAATTTCTTTAGAACTTCAACAAAGTGCTAAATAAGAGAGAGAGAGAGAGAGTGAATATGTGCAACAGTTAACAAATACCAAGCTAACGAAAAGAAAAACACATAAAAGCTTTTCCAATGTGGCGCTAAATGAAACCAAACGTGTGCTAGTAAAATTAAAAAGGAAATAGAGATCATTAAAACATAGACACTTGAAAACAGAAATAGATTTATCACGACATGAATGCGCTGAATTGCCGTGGATTTTCACTACCGAAACACACGAACAAAAATAAAGTAAGCAAAAAAAAAAACAATAAATAGGCATCATATGGCTGAAAAATAAGCATTAAGTATTTTTATTTAAATAATTAATAACTGTATTAATATTATGTAGTTATTATTAGTAAAAGGTTAATGTATTAAGTCGGTATTAAACATTATTATAACATCACATAAAAAATATTTATATACACCTTAAATAAGAATAGAAACTAGATATTTAGTATAGTCTTCTTTTGATGTTTGTATGCAGATATTATGAATGAAGTCTAAGTAAAGTTGAAAAATGTGTACTTTTTAGCCAAAGAAAGAGGAACTGTACGGTAAGGCAAAGTAACAATGATTGCGAAGTATTGTGTGTACAGTATACTATCTCCATAAAAAAATATAACTGCCCAATACATGATTTGCAAAGCGTAGATTATTTTGTGATATAAAATGTAACTGCAGATTAAACAAGAAGACTGTAAGAAAACAAAAACTGGAACAAGCACCCGTAGAAAAATCTGCAGCGGGCTAGTTAGTAAAAAAAATTTCATCGCATTTCTTCTGACATACACTTTAATGTTTCACTGGGAAAAATATTTCAAAAGGATTTTTTTGCTACGGAAATAAAGTTCGTGGAATTTTAAAGAGAGAAAGCGAGAGATGTTGGGGAGGGAGAGAAAGATAGAGAGGAGGACAGGGAGAGAAAGACTACGACAGAATGACATGTCTCGTTTATATCTACTTTTTATCACACGAGTGGTGATACAGAATCTTCATGCATAGTATTTTTTTTTATATTTTTCCCATGGCAACACATTGCATGTTCACCAGCGGCGATGACGGTGTGCGGTGGGCGGTGAGCACTGACCTTCTCTATCCATGTGCTGTGCTGCGCGCGCGACGACGCGTTCCTCCTCTAGTGCCGTTAGCGGGTTAGCATGGAAACGCATATTCATTCACACTCATACACGATATCATGTATAACCGTGCCTCAACAAACTATACAATTATTGTATCAAAAACCGTTAATCTTTTCAACGATTTAGAACATATCATTGTATGCTAATCCTTGTTTTAAATACAATAGAGCATAGTTTCTCGCGATGATAAGCAAAAATATATTATAAAAATTAGTTGTCGTTAATGAGTTAATATAAGTAAAGTATTAATAAATATTATGGCTGGTCACCATCACCTTGATATGATATATGATAACTTAAATATGTGCCTGTAATGGTAATCATGTAGCAAAACAAGACTTGTGAAATTTGATGTCTGATGAGACGATTCCTTTAACTAAGACAAATTAAATTAAAACCTTAAACCTCATAATCACCATTTTGTTAAATAAACAATTAAATATTCAATATGAAAGTACCTTGTCCATCCAAGTCGATCCTTGTTCGTCACCTTCACCGCAAACCAAGAACTCTTCAGCGCAAACCGCACGGATTTCATTCTTCAAACCTATTTTGTATTAAAAATGTAAGTTAATTTAAAAAGTAATGTATTACTATAATTCCTAGTCAACACTAGAAAATAAAAATACAAAGGGAATGGACAATGTTAATTGTTCTCAATTTATAAATGACCAAACCCCAAAACAAATATTGAACTCTTAAAAAAAAAACTTGTGAGCCGTCATGGGACGCCTGGCAGATGTGAAACATCGTGTGTGTACAAGTAATATGCATAAAATATTAAATATTATAATTAAATAAATAATAATAATAATGACAAGAATGATGATAATAATAATAATAATGTAAACCTTAGTATAGCGTGGCGACCTGTCGCCACGGCAAGCGTCGCCACGCCAACGATTCGGTTTACAAGTGATCCTATAGATGTTTCACATCAAAAATTAACATAAATCTAGAATTGTAAATTACTTACCAGTCATTTCAGCTCTCGTGTATCCAACATTAGGGAATACATCATTTAACAATGAGAAGAGCAAGGGTATGTCTTCAGCCACCAACTTGGGCACCATTGTCTCGCACACTGATTGTATCAGAATATCTTGTTCTGGTAGGGACTCAGCAATGGATGCCTCATCTGGTACTTCAGTACCGCGTTCTATTAGATTCTCCTACAAATACAAAAAACATGTTTGTTTTACAGCCATTATAAATTGAATTATGTAACATTAATTTAACATTATTAGATTTCTTGAAATATATTTAATTTCGTATTTTTACTATTTACCTTTTTTTTAAATAATCATAAATAACATATTTTTAGAAAACTATTAGGAAAAAAGAAAGAATTACTGTTTTCGTACATGTTTTTATAAATAAATACTCTAGTTAAGATACCTTTATCTTCTGTATGCGGTCACGTTTGACATTGCCCGCAGACACCAGCACTGACTTCAGAGCTCGCAGGCCGAAGTCGTAATGAGATTGATTCGACAGCTGCTCGTCGCACAATCTACAAGTAAATTAAAATTATATATTTATTTTTGTATTACAATAGAGGAAAATAAAGTTCAACTATCACCGAAACTATAAAAAAGTGTGGGAATCTCTCGATGACGATGGTAACTAGACTCACTTGAAGAATGGTACAATTTTGCAGGCTAGCTTCTCGGCAGTCCTGAAGCCCTGGCTGAACAGCATCACCTCGGCGATGAGCTGTCTATCTGGCGTGGTCATGGCGAGGCTGCGGAACAGCTTCTTCAGGTTGTCGGGAAGGTTGGAGCGGCCCGCGTACCCCGGGTTCATAGTTATGAAAATCGCCATGTCTTGACTTACACGCACTTGCTTACCAACCAGTTCCACTGTTATGGATTTAGCTGGAAGACAATTTAATTTTATGATAAATTTTAGTAGTTCATTATAAATAAAATAGTCTTGTTTTCTTAGTTCCCAGAATAATCCATCAGTAAGTGAAACTAAAAGTTAGTTTTTTAAGTGGGTAGAATAAGGGACATTTGTACAACAATTTAACAATTTTCATACCCGTGTTATCACCTTCTTGGTGGCTCTTTAATGCTTCCTGAATGGTCTGAACCTGTTGTGACACAGCCGACAACATTCTCTCCTCTAGACGATTGAACTCATCAAAGCATCCCCAAGCACCAACCTGACCATAAACAATAAAAAGTAAATCAAGTCTGCAAAATTATATGACAAAAACAAATAGTTCATGAACATAATAAAATTGACGTAGTAACCTGGCAAAGACCGACGAAGATTCTTCCCATGGCTTGGAAATCGAATGTCTCATCGCAGTTGAACACTAACACAAACCGGCCAAGCTGATTGCCCAGCGCCTTCACGGATTCCGTCTTACCAGTTCCAGCAGGGCCTAAAACATACACAAATTTATTCCAGTAACTATAAATTATTAAAAATATTCAACTAGCTGGAACTAGTAACTTCTACATGACCTGATCTCATGGCCTAGTATTTATGACTTTCTTAAGAATCAGTCACATTGCGTATTGTAATTATATGGAACAGTAAATAATTGCACAAAAAAACTAGTGATCTACATAGTTTTTCTCTCTTCCTTACACTGAATTTACGTATATATGTACATTTTGTGTCTTCCAAATAAAAGTCAACTCTTTTGATATTCCCTGATATATAATAGAGGTATTTGCCACATTGATGTCATTATTTTTGCTTTATTTTTATTATAGGTGACATATTTACCAAATGGTGATCCTCCGAGTCGTGCCTCTAACGCCTGAGTCATGGTGAGATAACAGCGGTCTGTAAGCGGCGTCTGGACCAGTCGGTCCTGCACACCAAGGTACTCGAACCCGTACAAGAATTTTGCATTTGCCATGTGGATAGTCAGCTGTTGTAATACCTGTACACAATATTATAGTTAGTTAGTTATTAAAGAAAATAGTATATAGTTAGTTATAGTCATTAAAGAAAAATATAAAACTAAAACAGAGAAAAGAACCTTCAGCCAAGCATTAAATAGTCACTTTTGATTTTAGAATTATAACAATTTTTGTAACATATTACAATAATAATTGAAAAACACATAATATTTGGAATGAGTGTAACTTACATCATTGTTCCTGTGGTCGAAGTAGAACCTCATCTCGCAGAGCCACTCGAAGGAGCGCGCGCTGGTGACGTCAGACGCAATCAGACGCCGCGTCACCGTGCGCTTGTGTACGAACTCGTTGATCTGTCACAAACAGTAACAATGTATAACGAATTCCATATTAAATTAAAAAAAAAAACTTGTCCCGACATCTTAAAAACAGAGAAATGATTTTCTACATGTATTTCCGTAGTGGAAACACGAATTAAGGTTGCTCACCAGATGTTCAAGCTTCCTTCTTCTGAGCGGCGGCTGTTCCTGCAGCACGGAGTCAGCGAGGATGTTGAGCATGTCCTCGACATGAGTCAGCACCTGCTTGAGGCCGTCGCCGCCGCCGTTAGCTAGTGCATTCTCCACATCCTCCGACCACAAGATTTGAGCGGCGAGCACCACTATTTGAGCCTAGAGGATGAAATTTTATTGTAATAAATTTGTGTTATAGACTTCTCGATAATCGTCTTATTACTTGAATTTATCATCACTTATCTTTTACCTGATATTTATCGCACCATTCAATAAACTTCTGAGGGTCGACATTGCCATCTTTGAACTGTTTGATATCGAACACTGCATCCTTGAGACGGCAGGCGAGAGTGACACGCATCTCGCGCTCCACCAGCGACAACCACGAGTTAATCTTTGGGTTCTCGATCGTCGACACCGGCGATGTAAAATATACCTAGGAAATTAACAATGTTTTAGGCCGAAATGGAAATCTGTTTTGAAGCCTTTGTATTTTAAAAGGAGGGCGTTTCAGACCTTCGGAGTTAACCTTGAAGTATTCATAGACAAGTAGCGAAGATATTATCTAATTATCCGGAATATCGACGTGATAACATACCTCTTCGCCTTCTCGGGACGCGATACCATTTATGATGGTGTTATCTTCATTGAGTATGATGGCGGCGACGCCGGCGAACATCTTCTTGAAGTGCTTCTGTAGCCTGGCGATGTTCTTGCTGTTGCCAATTATCTCCAGCAAGTCCTCGTCGCCCACGAAGTAGAAACTGAAGTCATCAATTATTTTAAAAATGGTCTATTGTCTGAGAGTATAAAATTAAAAAATCCGGGCTACATTTTAGTCTCTTTTAAGGATCATTATATGGCGTCGTTTTGTCTATTATAAGAATGTCATTAGGATGAATAGATTTGACTAGAGATATCAATGGTGAAGAGGCTTGATAGTCTAGATAGTTGCGTTTCATACTTTTTGGTAAATAGATCGAGCGAAACAACACAGTTGGAAACCTATATATGGCGTCACAATCAACGTATCGTTCAAATACATCGGCACAATGGCAACAGAGCAATCGTACTACATAACCTACGACTTTACTACAGTACTACAATGATCATACCGTGGGAAACTGCTCCTCTCTCGCTCGAGGTACTCTCCAAGCGCCTTCTGTATCTTGCCGAGCAGGTCCGCAAGGCGCTCCAGCGAGCGCTGCACTCCGGGGATGTTCAGCACGTCCATCACCATCGGAGACTTGCTCACCTTCTTCATCAGGCCCAGGAACTCCGAACTAAAATCAATCGTTTTCATTGTAACTGATTTTTTTTAAACATTCGTGGTCCAAAAAGACCAATCGTGGTAAGAATTTCGTTTCCTTAAAACCTCATAATAAAGTAAATTATAAGGTTTTTGTAAAGAGTATTTTTGTAAGTACTGTGATATTCCTATTTATAACAACAATAAAAATGGTGATATACAGAACATAAACAGGGAAATAGCTACATCATTTTAAGACCAGGTAAAAGAAAAAAATAAAAGAAAATTCTAGGCAAGATAATTTATATTATTAAGATGTACGTATTCACCTAATACTCTGGAAACGGCTGGTCTCAACAGGCAGCAATGTCTTGATATCCGCGGAGCCGCTGAAGATGCCCTCGAGGTAGACCCAACGGCGCTGCACATCGATCCACACGTCGAACAGCGCATTGATGCGGTTCAGTTTCTCCTCCCATGTTAGCGCTTCCTCTTCAAACACCTTCATACAAATACATAATTTAATAAGAATCATAACTTATTTGTCACACTTATAAATATCCAACTTATTCATACTGCTGTAGTAATTAAACAAAAACATATCATTATCACAGTATATAAATCTAAGAAATATAAAAATATTTCTGTATGGATGTTTCAGCCGTGGTGACCCATCATCATGATGAAGACAGTGCATCCTCCTTATACTATCTACAAAGACTAGGTTTAGGGATAGCTAATGAAATCACATTATTTCAAATTTCTATAGTCAGAACTAGTTATAATGATAATTTTACCTTGTAATAGGGCGAGAGCTTCATGGCGGCGACACTGTTGATGTGCTCCTTGACCTTGTTGAAGAGGTCGTCCCATCCTCGGATGATCTTGCACTTGTTCTGATAATTGATCAAATCCAGCTCGTAGCTCTGCCACGACTCGCGAACCTATTTCATATGATAAGAATAAATGGTACTTAAACCCTTTATACTGACTAGACTAAACTAAAAAGAATAAACTGTTCCCAAATTATTAACGATTCATTTTACGAGATTACAAAAAAAAAATTGTTAATTAATAACATGTTTTATAGTACAGATTCCCACATTTTTTTATAGTCGGTACCTTACTTTTGTAAGTTAAGGGTGTGTCATACGAGCGCCGGGAACATCTAAGTAATCAACAACGCCTATAGACATCGACAACACCAGAGGACCTGCAGATGCATTAAAACACTATACCTGTTTTAAGAACTCCTCTAGCGCCATCTCCCCCTGCGCGACGGACACTACATCTTTGACGGTGTGCTCGTTGTGCAGCAGGTCTGCGTCCCACACCTGGCCCAGCGTCAGCTCTGACAGCGCCCACTCTACACGCAGCGCTCGGCAAAGCTGACGCCAGTGACGCTCCTTCAGCGCGTCAGACTTCAGCTCCACTATTAACATGTTCACCTACAAAAACAACACAATCAAAATTATACCGCCGCTGAAACATTTAACGGTTACTTAAACGCAGCCTTAGTGCAGATATCTCAAACTAAACCTGTCCCTAGAATAATTTATCTAATATAAGAAAATAGTGTGATAAACTAACTTTCATGTTAGAAAAATATAAAGTCATACAAACCTTGGTGTATGATTGCAACAGTTTGCGGACGTATTCATAGCTGTCGTACATGCGGAGTCGCGCTGGTAACTCTTTGAGTTCGTTCAACATTGCTTCCAGTTGTTGCCTAAAATTTAAATAATTTTTATTTATAATCCTACGACTGACACATATTTTAAAATAGAAGAATTTAATTTATAAATCAAATTAGAATTTTTGCATAATGTCACATTCAGCTTTTTAACAATATATTACCTATAAAATTAACACAAGAAAGGAAAACAATAACCTTAGCTTCCTGGGCTGAATGGAGAGCCAGGGCTTCTCCCTGATGTCGTCAATCTGGGTCCAGATTTTGCTAAGTGAGGACCACACGCCTCGCAGGTCCTGCAGCTCCTCCATCACCACGGTCATGCGCTCGTTGTTCACTGAACTGCCTGTTTAATGCAGATACGAATAAATTATTTTAAGACTATGTCAAACAGAGAGTTACGATCTGGTCATTAAGATAATAAATACGCTTCTAATAAAGAAAAAAAATTCAGTCGAATTGATAACCTCCTTCTTTTTGAAGTCGGCTAAAAAGTGAATTACTGTCGCTTATAATATCGCCTATAATGAATAATTAAAATAACAAGATTCCAAATGACTTAGACACTCACCAGTATCATGGAGCTCGAGGGCCTCTTTAGCCTTAGCGACATTATCCCGTTCATCCTTGAGCTTGGTGTATCGCGACTCCATGACCTGGAGGCGAGCCAGCGCGTCCTCTGGCCGTGTGGAGCCGTCTGTCGGCTTGTTGCGCTCCCACTCGCCGAGGAACTCCATCGTACGAGTCTCCACGGCCTTGTCTTCAGCTACGATCTTTTGCTGGAGAGATGCGACCTGGGAAAGAAATTACAATTTAGTGACATCCAATATTTATAAGATCAAGTCAATTATCAAAGGTACTAACTTGTGTTTGAATAGAAGAATCCTTCCTACGCATGATTTCGTTAAACGCACTCCATTCACCTTCGATGTTGTCCACATGAAGCCATTGAGTTGGGAATTGGAATCTGTAAGATTAGTAAATAGTGTAAATTCTTAATTTCATTGTAGTTCAATAATAAAATTATTTTTTAAACCAATTATATTTTCCCAACCTCTGTCGTTCCAAGATGCGTTGAGCCTCCTTGTATGTGTCAACTTGTTTCTCCCAAGCCAACACTTCCCTCTTCAGTTGTTGCACATAAGTGATAAGAGAAACCGCATCACTGGTAGACGCCGCCTCTGTTATTAACAATGATTAATAATAATAATTCGTCAATATTGTAGCTCGATTCTCATATACCTAAATCAATCTAAATGTGGGTTTTCACTGTCAAAATAACTGTGTAAATGTATACACATATTGTTTTCTGCGTTTCAATGAGAATAAGAGCTTATATTTGTTTTCGTATAAGCATTTATAATATTAATAACATATTTTTAAGAAAATATACACTCTCCAATGTCTCTTACCGATGGTCTGCTGCTCGAGCTGTCCGCGCGATTTGGCGAGACGCGCGTGGAACTGCACCATCTCTCCACCGAGCAGTGCGCCGAACTTGCCGAGCACCTCCTTGTGCCAGGCGTCGTATTTCAGCGCCACCTTGCTCTGCACACGCGCGAAGTCGATCACCACCGGCCCGTACTCACGCCGCGTGTCAGACGTGTCGAATGTCGTTCGAGATTTCCTAGTAAGGACAATTTCAACTGTCTCTATATCCATACATTTTATAGCAGACTGACAAAACGACTTTACTTTCAACCTTATTTAAAAAAATCGACAGTGTCGAAAAATATTCAAAAATTTTAGTTCTTTAGAAATGTTTTACTTCAATATTAATGAAATATTCTACTAACTTAATATCATTGAGACACTTGATCCACAGGGTGATATCTTCTCCGAGACGTCCATACAAAGTTTCCGGCTGGAGATCCCATAGCGCTTGGTAACTGTAATATTAAATAACATACTTAAATTACAGAAAATAAAATAATTAACACATTCTATGCCGCTACGGCTGAGATTGGTAGAAAAACTTAGCAGGAAAAACAATATCGTACCGTAGCCATTCATCGACGTATTCCCTAACTTGGGATATCTTCTGCTCGATAGCGTCATACGCGTTCTCCAATGGCGAGGAGCCGCCCGGCAACTTCGTAAGCAAGTTTCTGTATGTCACGGTCTGTGTGCGAGCCACGCCCACTTGATATCTGTAACAAACAACAAACATTGTAACAAAGTTATACATATTGTAAGGAATTGTCTCGAACCAACATGCCATGCCCAATATCGCGGTCTCTTGGACATTCCTTGCAATCCAGGTGCAACTGTTTACTCATTACCTTCTTGTAAGCTCTAGTGGAGTATGACTAACGTGTTTGACCATACCTGGTGCTCTGGAGGCGGTGGAGGCTGGTGACGATGGCTTGCCAGGCAAACATCTGGCGCATGAGCTGGAAGCGCGCCTCCTCTAGCGACGGGAAGAGGTACATCTGCTGGTTGGTGATGCGCACCTCATGTACTACGCGCGCAATCTGTGTAACAAACAATAACACATTTGGATATACTGGTCTTTATTACCTATATTTAAATCATTGCAAATATATTGGGCTTATGCTCGCAAAAGCGCACGTGTACGTAAATAAGTACGCACGTATCTACGTATACATACGTAGAGATGCTTAAAGATATGACATTTACCTGCGGTTCTCCACCAGGTTTGTGCGTCGGCTCGGCGGGCGAATAAGTATCCATGGACAGATCCAGTTCATTAGCCTTTCCTAACAAAGCTGCAGTCCAAGCTTCAATTCCGGCCTGGAGACGAGCTGCCAATTTCTTCTCAACCTAAATATAAAATCAGGATTACTGTTTGTTCGTGCGATTTTCTAAAAACTACGATACTAAGATCGTTACTTTTAAGATTTTTCACTTTGTAAATATAAAATTTCTAGTGACATTTTCTTGTTATTTTTGTCATGAACATACCTCTTCATCGAGACGCTGCACCCAAAGATGCAAGTTGCTGTATTGGCGCAGCGAGAGGTCGTCGATGGCGCGCTGAAGCCGGCTTAGGATGTCGGCGAGACTCTGCGCCGAGTACGGGCAGGTCTCCAGAGACCGCGTATCCACTGATATCTGCTCCTCCACAGCCAGTAGATCTTCCACCTGATAAAAAAACATTATCTCAGATATAATCCAAGTACAGGCTACCATTGTAACATAAAATAAATAATGTAGCACTCTCAAGGGTTCATAACATTTTTATTTGAAGTATGAGTATATTCAATTGGGTTACTTAATCTTTTTTAAGAAAGAAATTTGACAATATGTTATTAGACGATTAAGATATTAGACATTCAATATACCTTCTCTTGGAACAACAGAACAACTTCACTCAGCTTCTGCACGTAGGGGTCCAGCTTGAACGACTCCCAGACTAGAGCCATGCCCTCCGACACCTGGTTCAGTACATCACGACGCAGGCCAGCCACTAAAGGTATTATAGACGCCTTGTCTCGTATCTACAAATTATAAACACGTAAAAAACGTCGAAGAAATTAAAAGACAAATACATAATCATATGAATAAATTGTAGGTAAAAAAAATAACATTAAATAAATAAAAAGCTACATATTACACAAAACATTACACTAACTAAAAAAAACTAACTTACAAAAAAAACCCTCTATAACAACACAATATCGATTCTATGTGAATTTTCTCATAAAATACGCCTTATCTAAACCTGTTTGTTATAGAAGGGTAATGGGGTGAAAAACAATATTTTACATATTATAAGACGCCAAATAATAAAATATTGTAAGAAGCATGCAATCTAAAGTAACTACCTTTGTATAAGTCCTATTATTCAGCTGCGTGAATACAAACGCATGTGTTAGTTAAATCATTTGCCCTGTCTATTTATTCATTGTACAACAGTGATATATGATTGTATTTAGGCGCAATATGTGCCAAATTGATCTGTGCTTAAATATTGTGTACATAAGATAGATTTTATATACATACCTTTTCTAGAGTACGTTCGTATGTACGAACACTTTCGATAAGCGATATCGCATATGGATAAAGTTGGTTCGCCTGATGAGCCTTGTTCACTATGGCCAATGGTACTCTGGGGGTAAAAGTAAATAAAGGTATTAAATGTATTCAAATAGAAAAGACTTATTGTAGAAAACATATTGTTAAAAATTCTAAATTAATTCTTCTAAATTCTTTAGTGATATGTATAAATTATACCTGAATCCAAGATTCTTTAAGTTGCGTACTTCTTTGTATAACGTGATAATTTCAGGTAAAAAGTTAACTTTCAGCTTCAAGATTGTCCCAGTTTTGCTGGACCGAGCACGAACGGATTCTATAGCGAAAATTCTTCCCGACACACCGAGATTTCGCTGCTGTACCTATAATATAAACAACATTATAATTTAATCAAAATCGTATAGTAAATAATATCTGAATTAAAAAAAAAATTATTAAACTTACCTTTCGTGCCCAATCATCAAAGACTTCTTGAGTGTCCAATTTTAAACGAAAACTATCGCCGTCGGCTTTCAATTTTTGTCCCTCGATATGATTTTCCCATCCTTTGCCTGTAATAAATAAATATTAAAAAAAATGATTACCATCAAAACACGAAAGATAATTAAGATGTTAAAATATACAAAATAAATTAAATTATGGATATTAAAGAATTTAAAAAACATACCAAGAACATCTTCTACTCTCTTCAAATAGGCAGTGAGCTGGTGATCTATTTGCTTCGCCCAGATGATGGAGCCAGCCACTGGAGGTAAGTCGCGCACCAGAGACAAACGACTGCATTTCGATTGAGGGTATTGCACCTAATAAAACGATTCAAGTTATGTTAAATTTAAACAATTATAGGTTAACATAAATTTCACACACAAACTCACATACAGCATTATAATAGTGGATTTTAAGAGTTATAATTGTTCTCAGTAAAGAAATACATTGAGGGGCACAGCTTAATATGCTATAAAGTTTGAATCTTATAGTACCTGGAACCTCTAGTATAAAGTTTGAATATTACAGTACCTTGAACTTCTCATGCAATGTCTCGATGTCATCTTTAACACGCTGTATGAGTTGGGTTTGGTACTCGCGGATGGCACCGCGGATGTGCGGTCGTACGAACAGAGCGTTGAACCGCGAGAAGATGCGGAACATCTCATTAGCGTTCTTCGCTGTGCCCAGCTGGTCGCGTAAGTGTGCTGTGATGCGAGTCTCCACACGATCTATACATAAATACATACAGTTCCATACATTTTCATGTACCACTACTTATAACCATTAAATTAGTATAGCAGTAAAATATAAGATAATAAATTTTGTTATTTGTTTACCAATTCTATCTTCATATCGACGTACAGCCGCTTCCCACGCGTCGCATCCCTCTCTCGATATATCCAAGCAATCCACTTCTTTCACATTTTCATACGCCAAGTTGACCTACAACAATTTATCAACATTACAATGCAATCGTATCATACCGAAGCAGTTTTTACGACGATGAGATGAATTTGGATTATACATGAAATGGTCCATACCTCAGCGATGGCGTTGGCGTCGGCTGCATCCATTGGTAGTGAGAGCGGCTGCGTCACCTCTCCGCCTGGTTGTTCCGCGTTCACAGTCACACGAGGACGCAATACCTGAAGAAAGATATTAATTTTAACCTACACCTCTTACTAATTCAAATATTTTATATATATAAAAAAAAACTTAAATGTACATAAAATTGTAAATATTAATTTTGTTCATAAAATTGGTCAGATTGTGCAAAGAATAGTAAATAAACAAATTTTAGGTTAAGTCAATATACCGCATTCGGACTGCATAATACCGACCATCGATAGTTTTATGCAGAAGTGATCTATTAACATTTATCCAGTGATATACCACATTATGTTGTCTATGGATAGTGTTATGTAGATACGTTGTCTGTGGTTCAATGTATACATACGCGCAGCATGACAGTGCGCAGCTGCTCGTGGTGTCGTCGGAAGCGACGCATGTGCTCCATGCGCGCCTGCAAACGTTTGTGCGACGGCGACACGCGCCACACCATCTTTATGTGTTCGTCACGCTTCTTTTTCACAATGTCCCTGTATAGATAAAGATCCCTTACATACTTTAAATATTTACCTCTTACTAATATTATAAATGCGAATGTTGAGATGGATGGATGAATGTTTGTTAGAAGGTAACTGCAAAACGGCTGCATGGATCTCTATGAAATTTAGCAGAGATTATAGTGTTATTTTTTATTTCCGCCTGGCTGAAAAAGGTGTTTAATGACTTACCTCAAGAGACCTTGAAGTTTTTCGAATTCATCATCCCAGCATGAGAACACTTCAAAGCACTGAGTCATAACCCGTTCAAAGTCTTCAAACGGGATATGCATCAGGCGTCTTGTACCCAGAACCTGTTTATATTATAATGTTTATTTATTTCAAATATAAACATATTATTAAAATAGTTTTATTACTTTTAACAATTCCAACAGTTTTTGCAAAGATGATTCATGACAACAGTCAAATAGCGCGATTCGAACCCACAACCACACAATCCTTACCCTTCCAGTACCCTTGACCATTAGGCTATTGGTTTGGATTTGTTTCAATTATCAACTTGCATGGTAACCACTTACCTTCAGAAGTTGTTGCCCTAAGTCCCGTGAAATAGCTTCAACAAGTCTCAGACCGCGCTGGATTGGATATTTCGTAGATCGAATTTTACGGAGATGGGAGAATATTTGTTGCACCGCCAACCTTGTAAATATAAAACAAATCATAATTTTTTTTTCAAATATAAATTGAGAGACGATTTTAACTTTGTGTATGTTTCATAAGGAAACATTTGGTTACAATGACAAAAAATTACATAATTAAGATGGCTGTTACAATTTATACTGTAGTGATAGTTTTGTTTACCTGATTCTCTCGAGTTCTGTAGCACTAAGTAGATCATTGATGGGAAAGTCTTTCATCAGTGGATTGTAATCAGAGACTGTAGCCAGAGCTTGCTTTAGTCCTGTGTCGGTGTCAAAGGACACGGTAGCATGGAAACGCTTACCGTACTTCAGTATATCCAAAGTTAAAGCAACCTAAAAATTATAAAATTGTGTCAAGTTTAAACATTCGTAATTTTGTATATCTTACTAATATAAATGCGAAAGTTTTAATGGATGTTTGGATGGAAGTTTATTACGATACAGAACAGCTAAACAGATCTTGTTGAAATTTTAATAGATGTAAAAAATAATTAGTTTTTTTTATTCCACACAGAGTCGCATCAGACAGATAGTATAACAAATAAATTCAATAACTACTGAAGCGATTTCAAAAATTCATTCGCCATTCATTATAGTCGAGTAACAACTGAGGTCCCTACTAATAGAGTTAAGCAAATTCTATAAAAATTCTGCCACATCTTAATTCAACTTACTTCAATGCTTTCACGTTTTTCTTGTATACGATGTAATGCGCGCTCAAGATTGAGCCAAAACGATATTTCTTGTAAAGCTGTACCATTTGATGGGTCACGGTCTAGCTTTGTCACCTAAAATAAAAGATACAAAAAAAATAATATCCAATATCAATATGTACTTTTCTTGCTTATATAGGGTTAAAAAAAGATCATTACTTTCTGTATCTCTTTAATCCAACGGTTGACTCCATTCTGCAGCTGGTTAAGGAATGTTGAGTCTTCCACTTTGTCACCAAAATCGGCGACGCGCGGTTTTCGACCTTCATCAGCAGCTCTGAAATTTAAAAAAGAATTTGAAGAAAAATAACATAATTAGCAATCACAAATTGAAACAAAGATTCTCAGTAAAAGTTTAACATTTTCTTAATTTTTAAATGTATACGAAAAGAATAATTGAATGTGGTTAAACATTATAACTTATTTTTAATTTTAAATACAATAACTTAGCATTCTTCTGATTAATAAAACTTAACTAAAATGGTATACAGTACTTTTACGGGATTGTGAGACCCATAAGGAAAGACATAAAATATGTATTTATGCTCCTTATTCTATTGTGTATACATCATTTGCATGTATACAAGATGTGGTTATTAATATAGTAGCATAATGATGATTTCAAGTTACTATTCTAAACTAACTAGAGTGATGCAGTGACCCAAGTGGGCCTTAGCCTCCAACAACAAAAGTGAATGTGGTCTCACACTTTCTCCGGCACGGGATCAGAGAAAGTGGAGACTATTCTAAACAAATAAATAAAATTGGTTTGTAATATCAAAATAAAAGTATAACATCTTGAGTGTATGAAATCTAGTGGTAATTAATTTTTATATTGGACTAGTGGTCAGTGGACTAGTGGTAGTGGTCAGCCACCACACTACCTCATAGAAAAAAATGCCTATAATATGCCTGCATGCATCAGCCATCTTCCTATCAAAATCGGTTCAGCCATTCCAGAGATGTAGTCTAGCGGAGACACACAGGGAATTTTTAAAAATTGGCTTTTCATCATCAGCTACGTAAATACATTTTATATGAAATGACTTTTTTGTAGATATCACAGACCGACACTCCAATTTAATATATATAGTGTATATTTCAAGAATTCCTTTATTTTAGTTACTATTTTAGATACCTTTTAATAACAGTAGCAACCAGAGGATGGACAGGCAGAGTGATTTCAGGAATATCAATATTCTGTTGCAAGTGGAGTAATCCCATCTCCAACTCTGCTATCTTTTTTTCAACTGATGGTGCCATTTTGTCTCCATCCCTAAAAACATATTTCGTTTTATGTAACCTGTTATGAAACTCACAAAATGAATCATATTTATTGCCTCAATATCCACAAAAGATATTATGTCTCTTCTATTACTAAAACTTTGTCTTGGTCCCTTTTAGAATAAGATTATAATTTTTTATTTACCTGTCAGCTCTACCACTTTCTTTGACATAACTCTTAAAGAAGGGTGCCATAGTTTTGCTGATGAAAGCATGTAAGGTCTCATATGGTGAGCCATCAGAAAGATTGATGAGACGCAACTGGCTGTGTATAGATTTATCAGCTTCAATCACAGCACCACGCTTGATGCAAACAAATGCTGCAACCCGTGGTGATGTGAAATGGACCTAGCAATAAAAGAGTCACATGAAAATAACTGAAGACATGTTATATATGTATTCACAGTATTATAAACTGCATTACTAAATAAATAAGCAATTTCAATTTCAGTAATATTGTTATAAAGCTCTTTTTAATTGGATTTTAACCAGATTCTTATAACAAGATTTTAAAAAAAAATTTTACTAAAGTCAAATAAATCACATAATTAAATTCAAATATATATGTATGAGCCTGAATATGAATAGTTATATACAATAATGACTATGGTACAACTTTAATTATTACCTCATTGCTGATTTGATAGTTAACTGCCTCTTTCTCTTCTTCACCCTCTGTGGGCTGCTCACTATCATCTTCTGTTAAAAATTCAATAATTAATACTTTTAATAACTCAAAGAAAGAAAAGAAAAAGCATGTATTTTTTAAATATGATTGTCCATTACAGTGGGTACACACCCATTGCATATGCATTTTTCGTAACAAACCTTTTAGAGAAAAACGCTGAACATACAGTGACGACACTTGCGGATCAGAAATGAACTTTCTAATGCAATCTTGGTTAACTTTGTCGTCTAATGCAGCGTTTAGTGCAGGTGGAACGATGTCATCTTCAGGTAAAAGTACCGTTGCAGCTCTGCGCAGGTAATTAGCAAAATCTTGAAATTCTACTGCAACAACATTTTGCGCTTCCGAGGCGCTTTCACTCCCGTCTAGGGAGTCCCCCATGATATTTTTGTTGTTTCTAAATCTAATAAATAAGCTTAAACTCTAAATGCACGTAAAATACTTCAGACAATTGCCGGAACGATATTGACAACTAGATCGAAAAATTGGAAAGAAAAAATTTGGAGTGCAGTCAAAGGATGACGCATCAACCAATGTTACCATAATAAACACAGCAGTAAAAAATCAATAACTTAGCCAAAAATTACAACAAAGGAAAAATGTAAGGAAAAAACTATATTTTTGGTGATTTTGCTATGTCCGTGTTTTATTTTAAATAACATTCTGTGCTCTCTTTCATTTTTCTGCTTCTCTTCATTTAACGGTTTAAAAACAGTTTTATAATAGTGAAGTCATAGCTGTAAGTTGTCTGAGCAATAGATGCAAAATTGATCTTAATCGTTTAATACATGTAATTGTTTAGCTTAAGAAGGAAATTATGAAATGTTAGTTATAGGTCCAATAGATTTTAAAACAAAACAATGCGCTGTTATTTATAATTTTTAAACGTATTTCACTGTTTACAGGACCATAAACAAAACTATGAAACGAGAGTGACGTCATAGACACTGCCTACCTTTTTGCTGCCTACAAATACGTCAGAGGTTTTGGCAGCCCGTGGGTGAACTATTTTCTTCATTGTTGACCTTTCCTAAATCTTAGGTGTAATTATTTCATCATTAGCAGTGTTTGGCTGTATTCTTTTTTTATCTGATACCTAAAAATTGTGTGCTTTCGACGATGGACTCCGAAGACGATACAAAGGATGATGTGGATTCTGGTAACGAGTCTAGCGGAGACGATGTCGACTTTGTCATGGACGAGACACATAGTACAAGAGAAAGACAAACGGAGTTAGAAGAGTATCCCTATGAGGTATTATCTACGGAGGAAATTGTTCAGCACATGGTGGATTGTATTAAAGAAGTGAATACAGTAGTTGAGGTCAGTATGTTAGTGGTAAACAATGGATTAATCGAATGAGGTTACTCGTTCACTGTAGGACAGGGCTATGATGTAGGACAATTGGAATTACTATTAGAAAAACAGTCCTAAAAGTCAAAAGTATAAAAAAAATGTTAAATTAGGAATCAAATCAATGAAATATATATTTAAAAGATACAAAAATACAACAAAAGCCTGTGAATTTTTACAACAATGGAATTATTTTTTCTTTTGTTAGATTTTATAATATTGTATACTACACAATATTCTATACCTATTAATATAATTTTTCCATTATTTGCTTTATTGTTATACTTGAGCAAATTAACCACAAAGTTAAAACTTTCACTTTGTTTACATATTAGACTAAGGTAATAATATTGATTGCTATTTAGATGACTCAACATTTTAGTATTCAATTTAATTGAAAGAATTATTAGTACTGTTGTTTGAGCATTAATTTGTGGTAATTGTAAGAGGAATTATAGTGACATTGTATATAGCTGTGTTATATAGTTACGTTAAAAATGTGATTTTCCAAAAACATTTTGTAATTTACAAGTTTTTGTATAAAATTTGTGGATATCTATGCTTTAGTTTGAAACAAGAGATACTATAGATCAGAGGTTGGTTTTTCCTGGCCAAGATTCATATATTTGTCCTCAGCTCAAATACATCTCCACTGAGGGTTTTGCCTAGTCTAGGGGTGTATTTAATGTGCACATTACATGAAATTTGAACTACAATGTTTACTGGTTGTTTTATATTAATTTATAACCAGTTGTCACCTGCAATTCCATCTACATAGAATAAACAAACTTAATAAGTAGCCTATGTGTTCTTCCAGACTATGTTCTACATCTGTGCCAAATTTCATCAAGATCCATTGAGTCATTCCAGAGATACCTTCAAACAAACATCCATCCATGCATCCATCCAACTGTGAAAGTTTACATTTATAATATTAAATATGTATATGCTTCCAAAGTCATATTTACTTATGTACGGAAAAAAAGACCTTATACTTCATTATTTGATTGCAACATATTACACAAAAAAATATTTAGGAAAATAAAAAAAAAGCAACATTTTGTTTTGTTTTGCTAAATTATGTTATATGCATTCTTAATTGTGGTTTCATTTAATAATAGTTTACCTACCTACTTAATTTAAATTAACACTGATTTTACTTTAATGTTGTTTCTTAACTTGCTTTACTTACATAGATAGTCTTTTGTTTTATTACTTGATTGTTTATACACCAATACTTTATATACTTTGTAATGAATGTATGAAACCTGTTGTAATAGTGTCTAAAACTGATGTAAAAACACATGTACATCTGTTCATGAACCAAATAAATAAATAAACATAAAACCAATAAAATGTTGATATAAGATAATAATATTTATACAGATACCAGCCACAACAACCCGGATACTACTAAATCATTTCAAATGGGACAAAGAGAAGTTGATGGAGCGTTTCTATGATGGCGACCAGGATCAATTGTTCTCCGAAGCTAGAGTTATTAATCCATTTAGAAAACCAGTTATACAGAGGCCCAAGGTATGTATAACACATTGTGTACCAGATTCGGTCTGAATAAGATGCTAACAGTTTTTTAGTAACAATGTTAGTTTTTAGTTTTCAGTAGTTCATGAGAAAATTTTATTTCTTCTCTTTGATTGGTCAGCCTACCTTGTTGTATTCTCAAATTGGCAGAATTGAGCACTTTTTCTAGTGTTAATAGAGCACTTTTTAGGTCATTTTGTAGTATTCTCAGCCATGTTTATGGTTGGTAATCAATGTGTCAATTTTGGGCAACCAAACATTGATCATTTTGACGATAAAAAACAGTGGAAATTCCGCGCGGACGGAGTCGCGGGTAAAAGCTAGTGTTTGATATTTTAATGGCCAAAAACTGAGAGTCTTGTGAAATGATCACTTTAACAATTGCATTAATGAAGTAAAGGTTTTGTGGTCACTTGATGTCTGAGTACAACCGTTTTGCAAGCTTACCTCTCAAGCTAAGGATACCAAAAGTTTATGTTTTTATTTACAGCTACCCAGACGGATATCATCATCAGGCGCAGAAGAATGTGAAATATGTTTTTCAATTCTACCAACATCAGTATGTATTGTTATATTACTTATTCAGTTATCTTTTATTGTGACTATTATTTAAGTTTCTATATCAATTCCATTTTGATCTCCTTTAGAGTAAGATATCATTTAATATCTAGTCTTCAGCAAGTGTTATATGTCAGTTTGGCTTACTGGTGTTTAAAGTAAATACTAACTTGATTCAGTTAATTATAGTGTTATTGTAATGTAATACTGTTTATAATATGTAATAAAAAAAAATGTTTGTTTTAGATGATGACAGGATTGGAATGTGGACACAGATTTTGTACACAGTGCTGGTGTGAATATCTGACAACCAAAATTATGGAAGAAGGATTAGTAAGTTTACACAACAATAAAATACTGTTACTATATTAATTATGAAAATAATATTGAATAGATTAGCCACCTTAGTATGAGATTTGACTTTCCGTTGTTAACATCATTAAAGCTTTCATATATGACATACACAGCTTTATGATTCATCATGATCTTCCTGGCCTTATTCCCCTTATGTGGGGTCGACACACAAGGTTTTATGAACCTTAAAGTTTTGGCAAAGTTTTTACAGCCGGCCGCCTACCTGCCTGTCGCCAACCCTAATTGTGAGGAATTGTTTTAAAATTAAATATAACATAATAGATAAATAATTCAAAATTGATTCTAAAAATACACCAAAAATAAAAATCAAAAATTGTATATTAAATATAGTTTTATGATTGACTTGTGTGTTTGTTTGTTAGGGTCAAACGATAGCTTGTGCGGCGCACGCGTGCGACATATTGGTCGACGACGCGACTGTGATGCGGCTGGTCCGCGACGCGCGTGTCAAGCTCAAGTACCAACACATCATCACCAATAGTTTTGTAGAGGTATTGTATGATTGCCTTTATTTATAATCTGATCGGTAATTTTTTTTATTAACTAGCTGTCACCCGCGATTCCGTCCGCATGGAATTAAAAAAAAGTTTAATAAGTAGCCTATGTGTTCTTCCAGACTGTGTTCTACATCTGTACCAAATTTCATCAAGATCCGTTCAGCTGTTCCGGAGATACCTTCAAACAAACATCCCTCTAAACATACATCCCTCTAAACATTCGCATTTATAATATTAGTAAGATAGTAGTAAGTATATATAAAACAAATTGATAACCAAATAGATGGATTCCTAAATTGTATTATGTTGGCTTCTTGTCTTATAAATGCAATTAAATTGGATAAACAAGAGTCCAATGGATCGCAATAATGTTCTTGCTTATAGAAGTTTCTCTCATATCCAGGTTTGACTGTACATATAACATTATACATAGGCTTTCAACGCGTTCGTTATACCCGTTAAACCTATTAATGGGTATGATCTTCATTACTTTTTTCTTGTCTGTCTTGTAATATTATAAACATATATTAGTGCAATCGTCTGCTCCGCTGGTGCCCGTCACCGGACTGCAGCAACGCCATCAAGGTGGCGTACGTGGAGGCGGCGCCTGTCACCTGCCGCTGCGGCCACACCTTCTGCTTCGCCTGCGGAGAGAACTGGCACGATCCAGTGCGCTGCTGTCTGCTCAAGAAGTGGATTAAGGTAGGATTTGCTATGGAAATACTTTGTATTTGTTTTATATGTTTTGTAGATGGCAAATGTACAAGTTTAGTTGACAAATTAATTCCATATGTAGACGTTGTCGGTGTTTATTTGGTACAAAAGAAATGATTTCTAACTAATTACAAATATGTAAGATATTTTTTTGGAAAAAACACATATCCATATATATATGTTATTGGAGCATTCTTTTATGTATATAATACCTGTGGCAGGTTGCACCGTTGTTATATAACTATTTTTTTTTTTTCAAAATGAAACGCCTACCTTACGAATAAGCAATTTAGCAAAAGTATCAATTTTTCATGTTAAAAATTCTAAATGTTTTTTAATTGGACATTCAAAATTATTTCTCATAATGTTCTAAAAAGCATTGCGTACAAAAATGAAATAGATATGAAAATAAGTTAATTTTTAATGTTTGTATATGTGAAAGTATGTAATTGCAGAAGTGTGATGATGACTCAGAAACGTCAAACTGGATAGCTGCGAACACCAAAGAGTGTCCGAAGTGCAACGTCACAATAGAGAAGGACGGCGGCTGCAATCACATGGTCTGCAAGAACCAGAACTGCAAGGCGGACTTCTGCTGGGTCTGTCTCGGACCCTGGGAGCCCCACGGCAGCAGCTGGTACAATTGTAACAGGTAACTCTGGACTACTGTTCTCCTACACACTATGATACTATCTAATATATAAAATTCTCGTGTCACAGTTTTCGTCACCGTACTCCTCCGAAACGGCTTGACCGATTCTCATGAAATTTTGTGAGCATATTCAGTAGGTCTGAGAATCGACCAACATCTATTTTTCATTTTTTTTTTTAACTACGCGCGTACGGAGTCGCGGGCGACAGCTAGTATTTATATATATTTAAAAGATATTTTGATAAGAAGTTTTTGTTGTCTTTCTTTGTATTATGTATTTCATCGGAATCTTTTTATGTTACGTTGAAATATAGGATTAGTAAATATTATCATCTACTTCATTGCCGTCCCCCTTTTTTACCAAGGCTTTTAGGGGGGGATTACCGAGTCTCCCATCCGTGACCTATTTTAACACCGGTACTGATTTACCTGCCAATATTGAAATGAGAATTTCCATTGCGGAAACGCTTGTTCATAATCATATGGCAAATAATTTGAAAAAAAAAAACTGATAATATGTTTCTGAACAGGTGTTTTTGCAGTGGAAACTCAAAGTTATTTACTCTTTTAGTATTATAAGATGTACTGTAATGTCAGATACGATGAGGACGAGGCGAAGGCGGCGCGAGATGCGCAGGAGCGGTCGCGGTCTGCGCTGCAGCGCTACCTCTTCTACTGCAACAGATACATGAACCACATGCAGTCGTTGCGCTTCGAGTCCAAGCTCTATGCTTCCGTCAAGGAGAAGATGGAGGAGATGCAGCAGCACAACATGAGCTGGATTGAAGTAATTTGCGTCTCACACAAACTTATTGCTCTAGACTAGACTCTTTTAAAATTTTACTAATGTCCGTCAATCCCTTGTTGCTATATTTTTTCCTCAACTTTATGTTCACCCCATCGGGTCTTCAGTGAACTACTTTGGAAAACACTGTTCTAGACAAAACCGCGGTTATTTTAGGTCTGCAGTTTGTAATATTTTTTACTTATAATTGCATTTTGGTAACATTGTTGATGGTCATTTTATTTATTTATTTAACTGTAAATATGTACTTATGATAGGTTCAGTTCTTGAAGAAGGCGGTGGACATCCTGTGCCAGTGCCGGCAGACGTTGATGTACACATACGTGTTCGCGTACTACCTGCGCAAGAACAACCAGTCGGTCATCTTCGAGGACAACCAGCGCGACCTCGAGTCCGCAACAGAGACGCTCTCCGAGTACCTCGAGCGCGACATCACCAGCGAGAACCTCGCGTACATCAAGCAGAAGGTGCAGGATAAATACAGGTATGATGCATTTAACTTATCTAATATATAAAATTCTCGTGTCACGGGGTTCGAACTTGAACTCCTCCGAAAGGCTTTACCGATTCTCATGAAATTTTGTGTGCATATTGAGTAGGTCTGAGAATCGGCCAACATCTATTTTTCATACCCCCCCCCCCCATTTTTTTTTAACTGCGCGCGGACGGATTCGCGGGCGACAACTAGTAGCTTATAAAAATCTTACTTATGTTATAAATGTGAATGTTTGGATGGATGGATGTTTGTTTGAATGTATCTCCAGAACGACTCAACGGATCTTGATGAAATTTGGCATGGCATTCCGCGCGTACGGAGTCGCGGGTGACAGCTAGTATTTTATATTTTAAAGTGCCAAAAGAGCAAACAGCCACATGAATTCGCCGAAATAGTGAAGCGACTGTTGCCCATAGACTGCTACTGCATGTGTTGCCTACCTTTAATGGACGGAGAAGGGGTCGCACGGAAAGAGTATATTTGCCCTTTCTATATGTCCCTTCTTCTGCTAAATCTGGAGGTGGGAAGGGAAGGGAAAAATGAATCCGCACGCAAAATCAGATTGTATGCGGAATTGCTTCTAATTCACGCCTGTCTTCGTGGTTGTGGTATTTCACCGGTCGACCAGATTCATTCGTGCAGCCAACAAATATTATTGCTACGGGATTTACTTTTTATGTCCATCTTACTTCTTCAAGCTATCAGTACGTTTCGAGAGCAAACATTATATACAGAAGTTAACAAAATGTAACTTTTTCAGATATTGCGACAGTCGGCGTAAGGTTCTTCTGGAGCATGTGTACGAGGGCTACGAGAAGGACTGCTGGGACTATACAGAGTAAACATCTCTATTACATCTGTAGTTGTAACTTAGTGTCCCGTATTATAATAAATAGTTATAAACTAGATCATTACGTAAATCTATTTCAGCTTGAATTTGTCAGCATTTTGACATCGGACTTGTGGCATCCAGCCAAATATATTGCGTTAAATCTTATATAGTCATGCGAAATGTTTCTATTTAAAATGAATATAAAACTCTGTATTCTCACTTCTGGATGTGGATTTTTGGTTGAAATATTACATTACACATTTAACAACATTGAAATATAATGTACACATGACACTGTGACGTCATAATCAGGTACCATGTTATAGTGCGCGAATAGTATTCTAACCGGGAAATGTTGAAGAAAATTATTGTTTGTTGGGTTTGCGAAAATAAAAGTATGTAAATAAAACCTTTCTTAAAGTAAAGGCATTATTATTATACTCACAGATAACAAAAATTTAAAAGTTATTTAGAAAAAATTTATTCACAACATTACAATTTTTTTTCTTACTGAACAATATATATTTCACGTTCACTACTTACTGAATAAAATATTTTATGTGACAAATAAAAATGGTCAAAATGTTATTTTTCTTACGAAACTGTTTATTTTCTTACATTATCTACCAAAAATATTTCTAAATGAATGCAGCTAGAAATTTTGATAACAAAAAAAAAATCAAATAAAAATCGTTCATCAAAAACAAATTTTATTTACTAATATCTATTTTATATTAATTCGTATAAACATATTTAGATGATTGACAATTCATTGCTTGCGTATTAAAGGCAGACATATACGGACCACTTTAAGCGGTCGTACAGCCGTCTATATTTCGTTTCGACTAAACTGACATCCGTGTATGGCAAACGTCAACTGCTGATTGGCTAATGAACTCTTGAAATAATCTGTTTCTGACAGCCTTAAGAGATGCAAATGACATAGTCGGTGCGTGATACATAAATGGTAATATGTCAATAAATGGATATAGATTGACTTTAGATGACAGAGAATGGCTTAGCCAATAACTTAAATTTCTTTGAGATGATATATAAATCTTATATTATGTATTTTCTTAGCGATTATAAAATTAAGTTAAAAATATATATATGTTACAATTTTACTTTGCCTCATTTAGTGTTACAATAATTTGAGCAAAAATGTCCTCAGTCAAAGAACTGAGTCCAATATTATAATATACTTTGAGCATATATAAATGTATGTATTATAATTATTTATATATAACAGAAAATTATTTGAATATAAAATAATTTCGTCTACGTTTTAACAGAGCATTAACATGTTCATTTTAATATGATGTTTTATATTAAAAATTGTTGTTTTCTAAATAATAAAAATAATTGTATATTTCATTAAAACAATCATTTTTAGTAATGTCATCAAAACTTTTATTTTAAAAATAACGAGTCATTATTAAAAAATGGTTCACAAAATAGACAAACAAACAATTATTTCAAATCTGGTACAAAAAAAACTATAAACATCGTACCGGCAAACAACTATTATTATATTAAATGTCATATTAAAATGAACTTACTATTTCACTATTTTTATAGTCAATATATGATTATTATTATTTTACTTTATATTTGGAACATTTTGCTTATCGCTTATTTAAGTAGATTTTTAGATCATGCTCTATTCGATATCTTTCCTTGCGTTTCCACTGCCGATACTTGTGCAGAAACATATTGTCGTCACTTCCATTATCTTGGTGGACAGTGGAATCTCAAGGTTTGGATCACAGAAATATTTCATTATAATGTTATATATATATTAGTTTAAGTTATGCTTAGCGTGGCTTGGCTTGTTCATTTCATTTACACTGGTACTTGGATACATTTTAGCACAACATAAACGAAACTAGTATCGGCTGAGAATATAACGAGAAAATATTATTACCAAATAAACTTATTTTTGTTATTTTTTAAACTTTAAGCTAGTTCTCAGATAGTGTATTTTTTACGCTGTGATCGACTTATGATTTTATGCTACGAAGAAGGTTCGTTTGTTTTTTAGATCTCATACTCTTGGTACTCATGAACACTGTAATAATCATTAAACTAATGTAATGCAAACCGCCTTTGCCTAGTTCAGAGGTTCCTAAATTGAGTGGGCCCAGACAACAGAAATTAACTAATAATCAACTCTATTAAAGTTATTATCTACTTTTAATGATATAATCCAAATCAATTTAAATGAATATTGTGAAGAAAATACCTCGTTACCAATACTAAATAAGAACAAAATATATAAGTTTTCGTTCCATACATAATTTACATTCAAATTTTACATTTTAGGACTCCACTCAATATTAGCGACCGATAGTTTGGGAATCTCTGTCACCAATTTCTACATGTAATAAAAAATATTACAAATTTGCACGTAGGAAAACTTTGGGATGTTCATATCTGTATGCTAATAATATACTGACGTATTTTGACTAAATACAGTCGAAGACGTTTATTTCCTACCCATATCGGCGAAGTGGTGTTAAATAGCTCTTATAATGACACGGTAAAATATTTGATTTTAAGTGGGAAGGTAATTTAATTCTCTCACTGTACATGCATATTCTAACTGCATATGTATTTAGAAATTTTGCATATGCCAACCGCGAATGTTTGAATAAATTTACGTTTTAAAATTTGGCAAACTGATCTATGGCAATCGAATTCATAGATTTAAATGGGATCGCTTTCTCATCCAATCAAATGCCCGGTATTTTTAAGTATACGTATTATTTAGTGGGACTGCGATCTCATGACGTAGGTGAAGGTCTGCGGTCATTATTACGCATTAATTGAGTACATTTAAAATTTACATAAAATTCTTCCAAAGCTTTTTTTGTAATATATTTCTCCTGCTAACATATCTGTCAATAATATAATGATTAGTGAATGGTACGAATTGTGCGTAAGTCGATTGCACTGCCAGTATATTTTAATTATTTGTAGCTTGGTCTTGGAGTGTCTATTGGACGAAATGTCCGCTATGTGAAGGATAGGATTGCCCCGGGCGTCTTAGTTGGGGTGTTACACACATACATAACTGTACATATAGATGCTGTATAAATATGTATATTGTTAATGTATTTACAATTCTTATGGTACTGAGGAGCATCTGGCGTGGGAGTAGCTGCGGAAGGGACGGTGCCTGAAGCGTAGACACCGATTATGTAGTCGCTCCATTTTCCCATCTGCATCCATGACTTTCTGTATGTGTGTCTTTGTTAAGGACACGGTTGTCTTAAATAGATAAGACTATAATAAAAAAAAATAGTAACATCAAAGAGTTGTTTCTTTTTAACAAGTCTTAAAATCCAGTCCATAACATTCCGTATTCCTAACTCCCTTGCCACTCCTCCTAACTTCTTATCCTTGATATGACTTAATAAATTAGGAATTGAAACTACGAAACTATTATTTTACGAGTTAAAATTATTTATGTTACAATATATTGAATTTAATTCTTTACATAGACATAAAGTAGCTCAACATATTAAACTTTAATATTTGGTTAAGTTGTAGTTTTTGTAGTATTTTTGTCAAGTAAACTGATATAAAATATTTTTAAGTAAAAGAAGATTTAAGAAAGTAGCACAATCTCCGAGCACACAAGCTTCAAGTAAAACTTATCCTTCTGCGGGTTAAAAACTACAAAAACTTAACAACTACTACTATCTCATTCAATGTAAACTTCATACAACATAAAATATAACTCAATCTGATTGCAGAGTTTCAATATTTAGAAGTGTTAATTTGATATTGAACTTGTTCAGATGTGAATGTAAGAAATAAATATTTATTAATAGAGTATTTACAACAGGGATGCGTTGGCTCCGTCGCCCACAAGATCCAGCAAAGCCTAGTCTTATCGAGAGACGGTAAGTATCGCCAATATTTAAAATAGGTAGAGTTGATTTAACGATTGAATATCGAAAGTTTTAGAAGTAAGCAATTACTAAAATCCTCGAATCTAAAAACAATAAGAACTAGATAGTCTTTCAATGATGCTTTAAACTAAAAGGGCGGGAATATTTAATTTAAAACACAGCACTCTCCAACCTTCTTTCGTCCAAGGATTGATATTGTTTCATAAGTTTTAATTTAATTGCTTAATTTGCAGGAGGCAATTACCACGAACTCGGAGTTAAAAAAATCGAACAAGTGTATACAAGCTACATGATAAGTACGGATTCACTTAGTTAAGGCGTCATCGCAATATACATTGAATATTGTAATTTAAAATGTAGGCAATTTTCGTAAAATAAATTAAAAAGATAAATAAAAATAGATAATGCCGTTTAATTTCACTCATGTAAGCATTATGACAATAATGTACAATGCAACGGCATTTTAGAATAATAATGGCACAAAAAATAGATCTGCAAAAACTACTAAGTGTAGTGTGTTTTCAAATCCTATTTATTACATAGAACTCAACAGAGTGGCAATGTAACTAAACTAATATTAGGTTAACTACTTGTAAATCAATTTTTTGTTTGTCACAAAGTTGCAAATTAAAAACAATGTTGGCAACACAGACATGACCTTATTTATCTTATCATTTGTGCAATTTGATATCTTTATCTTTTTGACGTTTTGACCACTCTACACCCCTAGTGTAAACACAAAACAATGAACAAATATTAACAGTACTGTTATACTTCTTTATTTGTCAGTAAAATTACACTGTGTTCAACTTTTATCTTTAAGTTTTGTCTTTTCGAAAAATGGAAGGAAAAGAGTTAAAAAGTTTAGACGAACTTATAAGGAAAAACCTCACGGGAGCCGATTTACTGGAATTCAATAGAATACATTACGGAAGAGTGGACAATCATGAACTTGAGATTAAAAGAGAAAATGTTCAATACGGGAGTGAAAACAATTTCGAAATATCATGTTATGATTTTCCCGCAAATAAAGAGGAAATTAGAAAACCCCGTATTGTTAAAGTTGGCTTGATCCAACATTCTATTGCAATACCCACGGATAAACCAATAATTGAGCAAAGAACAGCAATATTTGAGAAAGTTAAAAAAATTATAGAAATTGCAGCAGATGAAGGTGTCAATGTTCTGTGTTTACAAGAAGCTTGGAGTATGCCTTTTGCTTTTTGCACCCGTGAGAAGCAACCCTGGTGCGAGTTCGCTGAATCAGTCATAGAAGGCCCCAGTACATTGTTTCTGAAAGAATTTGCTTCGAAATATGGCATGGTGATAATCTCACCTATACTTGAAAGAGATGAAACTCATAGTGACACTATATGGAATACAGCTGTTGTAATAAATGAAATGGGCAAAGTTATTGGGAAGCATAGAAAAAATCATATACCTCGGGTAGGTGATTTCAATGAATCTACATATTACTTTGAAGGAAACACAGGACATCCAGTCTTTGAGACAACTTTTGGAAGGATAGCAATCAATATTTGTTATGGACGTCATCACCCTCTTAATTGGCTAATGTTTGGGGTGAATGGGGCTGAAATTGTCTTCAATCCTTCAGCCACAGTTGCAGGTTTGAGTGAACATTTGTGGGCTGTTGAAGCTCGTAATGCAGCTATTGCTAACAGTTATTTCACTTGTGCTATAAACAGAGTGGGAACAGAAAGTTTTCCAAATGAGTTTACTTCTGGAGATGGCAAACCTGCACATAAAGAATTTGGTCACTTCTATGGTTCCAGTTATGTTACAGCACCGGATGGTTCCAGAACTCCAGGGCTATCAAGAGTCAAAGATGGTCTATTAATAGCTCAACTTGACCTCAATATGTGTCGACAAATAAAAGATAAATGGGGTTTTTGCATGACACAGCGCTTAGATCTTTATGCAAATTCTCTTAATGAAGCCATAAAACATGATTTTATACCACAGAGACTTCCTAAGAACTAAAAAAATGAATTTTATATGTTTATTTAAATTAATTATTGAGGTTTTTACGATTTTATTTACTTAAATATGATTATACAATTTTTACCTTTTATAAATTTAGTATTTTTTTACATTAAATTAATAAAATTTTCTTTGTACTTGTTGTTGTTAATTTATGTAAAAGAAAAACATTTACCAATAAAAATAATTACATTTTTCCTGTTTAATATAAAAATAAATGAAATATTACTAATTTAAGGCATTTTTTTACTAATTTCATATGCACATCAGAATATTGCATGTTAATTTTCTGTGAAGGACTTGGGGGGGGAACATTTCTAATCAGGAAATACAGCTCAAATATACTACAAATACTGTTAACTATAATAACTAAAAACCTGACTGATTTTGCCTCTGTCACTCGGGGAAGAAATGAATTAAATGACTTGGCAAATTGCCTTAATGGCCCCAAAAGTGTAATGGAGGTTATTGATATTTATGTTTGATAACTTTATGTAAACATAACACAGTCGTATTTACGTACCAAAATCAATATTATTTTTAATTACAGTTTATTTTCACAAAATAAAACAATCTTTATAAAAACAATGTGTATTCAAGAGTAATACAGATGTGATACTAATGTATATATTGTATGTATAATATAGTTATTGAGAAGGGGTACATTTACTTCAGGGACACCACAAGACAACTTCAAGTTCTAAAATAATTTCTGGATTGAATTAATGAATTACCAACTATGTTATTTGATCCAATTTATATCATAAATACAGGAACAAGACACACTTATTACTTCATTTATTACAAAATTTACAATTCAAAACAAAAATTTTCTCTGTCCCACAACTCAGATTTTCAAAACATTAATGTACCACACAAAATTGTTTTTAAATAATCTAGATAAAATATTTTATGCAATTTTTGCACGAATTGCAGCTCTCTTGCCAGTGACAGCCTGGAAACCAGATTTTATACTGGCAACAGAGCAACGTGAGCCACACGTCTCACACTGAAGGAAGAATAATCTGGTATCCTTTTGCAATATAGTATCGGGTGAGCGACAAGTGTGACAAGTTACATATTCCTTAATATACCGACGTAAAACATTCTCAATTTGTTTCTGCTGGAAACGGCCTTTGATGATCAGCTGACTGTTACCATCAACAGACCCACTAGTACCCAATTCAGCCAGTAAAAAGTCTAATAAATGTTTCGGCTGTCGGTGAAGGGTTTTGCAAATTTCTGTAAAGTTTGCAAATGATGTTTTTTTTGTTCCAATTCTTACAACTTGTGGTGGTCTCATAATGAACTTTTGTTTTTTACCGGAGACCATAGCTGGGTTCTTCTCACGCATTATGTCAAATACACGTTCAAGGAGTTCATCATAAGTATAGTCACGATCCGTGCTGACCCAATCACCATGTAAGTCTTCAGCATTCTCTTGGTTCTCATTATTCTCCTCTTCGGCAACCAGTTCATCTAAGTTTTTCTTCCTTCTCTTTTTCTTTGTTTTTGAGAAATCTATCTCAAGATCCAGATCATCGACAAGGTCCTCCTCCTGGGGCTCTGGCTCTTCCGCGGGTGGTTTTTCTTCTGTGGTTTCTGGCAGTGCACTTTCCAATTCCTCCAAATTAAAGAATGTCTTCTTTTTTTTCTTCTTTTTCTTGCCGAAATTATCTAAATCAAGATTTTCGTCCTCGGGCACGTCGACGTCACCCGACTCGACGGGCGCTTCAACAGATGTGCTTTCACCTTGTTCACTAGCCAAAGCTGCATCCATGTCGAAACCAGTCTTCTTCTTCTTTTTCTTCTTAAGAGAAGGATCAAAAATCATATCGTCATCCATATTTGCCACAATTTTATTGGATCTTTACAAAACTTGGTTATAATATTTTGGCAGGTGGCGAACTCAAAAATCACTTTTGTGCTCTTGCATCAGCCGGCTAGGGACGTTCAGAATCTAAAACCTAATCCCAAACTATGTTTAAAAAATGAAATTAAAAAAGATAAAAATACCGTCGCATGTTGGTTGTAATTAATTTTCAACGAAATCTTTACTATAAATTATTATTTCTTGAATCAAGAATTCTTTAGCTGATTCAAATCTCACAAATAACCAGGTATATTCTTTTATCCTTATCAAATGACATGTGACGTAACTAGCTGACTGTCATTCTACGGAAGACTAGGCAGTATGGTCGAAAGACTATAGCCTGCGATGGGCGAAAAAAAAAAAAAAAAATATCTGACTGTCTCTGTCAGTTGGACATAACCTTAAAAAAATTTCATCGTCAAGCTGTGTTTATACGATGTTATTTTGCTAATAAAGTTATAATTTGAAAATGCATTTATCGAAATTGAATAGAAACATTCCTAAATTTCAATTGTGGACTAGAAGATATTCTCATGCAGTGCTACACGACGAAAATGAGTATACGGATACCCCCGTGTATCCTCCGATTTTGGATATGTCGCTCCAAGGAAGAAAATTGCGGGAGAGACAATCCGTTCACGAGAAGATAAGAAATTTGAAAACCGTCGAAGAGAAGCAAATCGCATTAAACATGCCGCGGTATTATGGATGGAAATGCGTCATGTTCAATAAAAATAGAATACCATATAATGCTTTGCCAATGGTTCAGTGTTACACTAGAACACATTTTAAAACTGTAAATTCCTTACCGGATGCATATTCTGAGACAAATCCACTTGCAGAACAAGTCGTTAAGGAAACAAAATCAATTATTGAAGACATAATTGCTGTTGAATCTGAAAATGTTAGGTAATGATAATCTTTTTTAAATTTTGTAATTAAATTCGAAAACAGTTTTTTTTTTTTTACATTTGGGTCAAAATCTTAAATCAAGTAGGTGGTAAATATAGCTATTTAAAGTCTAGTTTCAGTTACATGTAATAAATTACTTTAGGCACATTCACAACAATCCACAAGAAAAGTCTGAAGAACAATTAAAGGAAGAGAACATCACAAAGAATATAGTGAGGCAAATCAACAGAGTTATCTGTAATAAACTTGCAGACCAGTTACCTCATGTTTTATCTGCACAAGTAAGTATGTTTATCATTTTAGAAAAGGGGAAAGGCAACACTGTTATTTATGTAACATAAGATCATAACTTACATGACTAAAGTCAAACCTGGATAAGTGAGAATCCTCTATAAGTGAGTGTCATAGTCCAGTCCCAACAGACAACCTACATGAGTGAGAAATTTGGGTTAGTGAAAAATTTTGATAATCAAGAACTGTTGCAGTCCGTTGGTCTCTCCCTTATCCACGTTTGACTGTTAATCATATGGAAACAAAACAAATGAAATTAAAAAAATCGCTCATCCTAACCTAGGGTTGCCCCTTATTTTAACAAACTATTTTAAGTTAGATCATATTAATATTATTGCAGATTGATTATGAACCCAGACATGAAGCATTCTGGTTTGTTGGTGGTACTGATGTACCACATAATGTAATCCAATGGAGAAAACAATATAAGTGGTTGCATGATCGGCTTGAAGAACCCATTGATAGACCAGTGCAGTATATTGGTAACTTTATATTTAACTAGCTGTCAAAAGCGACTCCATCCACATGGAATAAAAAAAAAAAATAAGTAGCCTATGTGTTCCAGACTATGATCAACATTTATGCAAAATTTCATAAAGATCTGTTGAGCCATTCTGAATATCATCATCATCATCATCATCATCAGCTCACTATACGTCCCCACCGAGGGGCTCGGAGCCTACCCTAAGTTAGGGGTGACTAGGCCATAGTCAACCACGCTGGCCAAGTGCGGGTTGGTTGACTTCACACATATCATTGAATTTCTTCTCAGATATGTGCAGGTTGAATCACGATGTTTTCCTTCACCGTAAGAACGTCGGACAAATGTACATATGTAAATCGAAAATCGAAAACACAGTGGTACATGGTGGGATTCGAACCCAGGACCTGCAGATTGCAAGTCAAGTGCTTAACCCCTGAGCCACCGACGCTCTTTTACCGATCTTTTATCGATTCTGAATATACCTTCAAACAAACATCCATCCATCCATCCAAATATTCACATTTATAATATTAGAGAGATTTTTCTTTGTGAGAAGAGTTTTAAGTTAATAGAACATGTTTTCAGGTTCTCCACATCTAGCTGTAAGAAGTCAGTTGCCCCTGAAGCCTATTGTGCCATATGAAGAGGCTACAAACCCAGATTTTAAAGTCCCTAAATTCACCTATGTACCTGAATCTGTTGGCTATTACACAGAGTTCAGGCATGGAACTAATATCCCAGGTATTGAGGAATTAAAATCAAACTTTTCTTTATTCTTTTCTTTATAAAACATAAACAACAATGTTGCCAGAATAATTGTCTTATTATATTCTTATTAATTTTTTATTATCATATTTTAATTTTTTCGTGAGTTTTTTACCAATATAACTTATGTTAATGTTACAGGGTTTTGGCCAGGTGACTATGATGAATTTGGCTTATTGTCTTATCATGGCAGAGATCATATGTTAAGTAGAAACGAATCATATGGGCATGAAGATAACATCAATGCATTACATTCACAAGCCTTGAAATCTAGTTTTGGCTGGCTTCTTGCTCAAGCTAATTATCAAGGCTTCACTACATACAATGATATAACATATCCACTTGTGACTCAAACTGTTATAACTAATGCCAAATTGTGGTCATTTTATGTATATCAAATGAATACTATAACTATGCATAATGAGCAAATGGATGAGAATCCAAAACACAATATATGCTTTGGTACAACACCTCTACAGTTGTACGATACTATAGAAAATGGTCAAGTGAAAGGTTTGAATGAAGATGTCTTGAAAATGTTAGTTCAGTTTTACCTGAATGCACCAGAAGAACGGGAACACGACATGAAACCTTACTTGGGTAAAGACGAGCAACTCATAGCTGATATTGAAGATGATAATAAGCGCTGCTGGCTGGAATCTACATACAAACATCTTGTTTCAAATAGACCAAAACATAACTTAATTCCAGAAATATATCTATGGGAAAGGATTTACAAAATTCAACATAAAACAAGATTCTTCGAAGCAAAGAGGCGATTCTTCGAATGCGGTATTAACCCATACAAAAGGCGATTGAATGAACATTTGCCACCCTATATACCCAAAGCTCTCAGGGAATATCCTAGATCTAAAAAGAAGTTTGAACGTACTTATTATCCTGATGTTTAAATACAAAGTTTGTATGAAAAAATAAATCTAAATAGAATTGTAATAGTAAGATTAATTTATACGTTTCGTTTTATTTAAAATTTCATTTTTATATTTTTCTATCCTGTAATTCAGTACCACATTAAGTATTAATTATTCTCGGAATATTTTTTACTTAGGTGTATAAGATGGCAAAAAATATGGAGCGTAATTTTACGCTCAATATAACAACAAATGAGTCTTTTAATGCTACGTTAATTTAATTTAAGCTTGATTGGAAAAAATTAGTTTATGATTCAACCGCTATTGTCATTTCAAATATCTTGACGCCCTAAAGTCATCGGCGCGCTGCGCAGTGCCCTCCCCTGCATCCTGCTTCATCAAAAATTGTGTTCACGTGATGTTAAGAGCCGCCAAGATATTTTAAAACATCCTGAAATCGATTCATGCGGCTTCATTCTCGCTTAATCGAATTTAAGAGACATCGTGCTTAATAACAATCATACATAAGCTTTGTCATTGTTTAAAAAAGTGACATAAAGAAGTCTACTCTTTGTAGCAAAGTACTTTTGACACTTTTACAGCATTGTTCGAAATTTTTTAATTCGTCAACACTAAACAGTTATGAAAAATTTAGAACTTTGGGAAGTAAATACCAGAGGTATTAACATAAACTCGAAAGAAAAGTTCCATTTATGTTACAATTATGATGGAGAAAATACAGTTAAATTTTTTGCCGTCACACATAACCTACAAGTATCAAATATTGATGAATCTGGAGCTATTAATTGGACAAAAGATATATCTGAAATTACCAACTGTGAGAATATTCCTGTAAATATAACTTACATCTCATTATCAAATCAGTTATGCATTGCATTAGCAAATGGAGAGCTAATCACAATTGACGAATCTGGAAGTGATTATGAACTAGTGGGAGTTTTTGAAAATGGATTGATGGTAAATATTGTTTTCATTTTAACTTTGAGTATTTCCAAAATAAAACGACTTAGGTTCCTTCAAAAAGACAATGTACATCTTTCTCAAAGGCTGGCTCTCAGCAGCAGCTCCTGTTCGATAATCACCTCGGTATGCCCGCCGTTCGTTCTCCTCCTTGTCTTATAAATAAAACTATAAAAAAATCTAAATATTAAATAAAATTCACTTTTCATTATATGTCTTAAATATCCCATAAACCTATTTTTTATTATTTTACTAAATCATGATTTAGGAAAAAGTCTGTTTTGGTAACACTTATAGCAATATTTATACTATATTTTCAGGCAATGGAGTGGAGTCCAGACCAAGACATACTAGTTTTAGTCACCAAAGATTTAAAAATGATAACTATGTCATGTACATTTGATCCTATATCTGAAGTGGAATTGTTGAGTGATGATTTTGGAAAGAAAGAATTTATAACTGTAGGTTGGGGCAAAAAAGAAACACAATTTCATGGATCAGTTGGAAAGCAAGCTGCTAAACAGAAACTGGAATTTTCAGATGAAAATGAAAGTACAGATTCACGTGTCAAAATTACATGGCGAGGTGATGGAAATTTATTTGCAGTTGGTTTTGCAATGAATGGTCTGAGGAGATTCAAAGTATTTGATAGAGAAGGAAATTTACAGTACACAAGTGAAAAGCAACCAGGACTTGAATGTAATTTATCATGGCGTCCATCAGGAAATCTAATAGCTACAACACAAAAGATTAATAATAATTATGTTATAGCATTCTTTGAAAAGAATGGTTTGAAACATGGTGAATTCAAAATTCCAGTCAACTCGAAGACTATTGTGGAAGATCTCTATTGGAGTCCAGACTCGGAAATATTGACTTTGAGCTGCAAAGACTTAGAAGATAATACACAGAAAATACTTCTTTTCACCACAAGCAATTACCATTGGTATCAAAAGCAGATTATGATATTTCATGATGCTGAAAGAATTGATCAAATCTTTTGGGACAATGACTTTGACGTTGCAAGTAATAAAAAATTACATATTGTTTTACAGAATGGTAAACATTTTATTTATTCTTGGATTTGGACAATCAGCCATAGTCGAGGAAAGAATAGTGAAGATGATGCCATGGTTGCTGTTATAGATGGGCGTAAATTATTACTGACAGGTTTTAGGCAGACTGTAGTTCCGCCACCGATGGCCAGTCTGGTATTAGAATTGGATTCTGATATACATTCAGTTCATTTTGCACCACCTCATATGCAAAATAATCATAATTGTATTACAAATTCTTTCTTTGTAAATACAGAAGAGAAATTAATATTTTTCGAACAAACACAAAAGTTCCCTCTACAGTATAAAACTGTCAAGACTATCAACAAAGATGTGCACAGTTTTCCATTTCAAATTTACAATTGGTACTGGTTAAATTGTAATACAATAGTTGCTGCACAAGTTGACAAGTTAAATTGTTACAATTTGATTGAATATGATATAAGTAATGAAGTACTTTCACAAAGCAAGACTGTGCCTTTACCTGCACCAGTTGTGCGTCTTCACAGCGATCCAATTGACCCATCAACTGTTTTTCTCCAACTAAATACTGGTGAAATTATGAAATACAGCTCTGGTAAAAATGTTACTATCCAAGATATATCTTTCAAAACATCTTGTAGTAAATTTGATATTGTTTTTATACAAAATAAGTTACACTTTTTGGGTCTTTCACAGAAAGGAAATTTATATATTGATAATGTCAGTGTACTAAACAATGTTAGTTCATATTTTGTACATACAAGTTTCCTTCTTATAACAACATTGCAACATTATCTTCTTTGTACTGAATTATCACAAACTGGGTTTGAAGCTATTACAGAATATCAGAAAAATGATTCACCTCAAGTTTATAAACGAAAGATTGAAAGGGGTGCAAAATTAGTAATATCTGTACCAAATGCAACCAACACAATATTTCAAATGCCTAGAGGTAATCTAGAAACAATTCAACCTCGTCCGTTGTCATTAAAAATCATTGGAGAACAACTCGATTCACTGGATTATGAAAAAGCATTTGATTTAATGAGAAAACAACGGATAAATCTTAATTTAATATATGACCATAATCCTAAGTTGTTCCTCGACAATATAGATAAATTCTTAGATTCTATTAAAAACACATCATGGCTCTGTCTTTTTCTATCAGATTTAGAAAACTCCGATGTTACTAAAACTATGTATAAAAGTAGTTACAAAAATAATGTCAACAATGAAAGTATGAAAATCCAAGAGATATGTGACATTGTACAAACACAAATAAACAAAAGAAGTGATAGAAGTGACAAAATATTACCTTTATTAACAACATATATAAAGAAAAATACAATTGAAGACCTAGAAAAGGCTTTATTGATAATAAAAGAAATAAAAGTTCATGAAATGGGTAACAATAAGCTAGCAGTAGGATCTGATGAGGCAATAAGGTTTCTCTTATACATGGTTAATGTTGATGAACTTTTTAATGTTGCCCTCGGTATGTATGATTTCGATTTAGTATTGCTAGTTGCAAATAAATCACAAAAAGACCCAAAGGAATATATTCCGATGTTAAATGAATTAAATGGTATGGATGATAATTATAAGAAATTTTCAATAAATAAATATCTAAAGAGATTTGATAAAGCAGTAAAGTACCTTGTTAAGTGTGGCAGTGATAAGTATGAAGAGTTAAAGGCATTTGTTAAATATCACAGCCTTTATAAAGAGGCATTAGCACTCTTTAATGAAAATGAAGATATTTATAAAGAAATAGCTGATGATTTTGGTCTTTATTTAAAGTTAAAAAAGGACTTTGTTGAAGCTGGTGTTGTTTATGAAAGATCTAAAAATTATATAAAGGCTGTAGATTGTTATAAAGAAGCTTTAGAATGGGAATTAGCTTTAAGTGTAGTACATCATCTGACTGATGATCAGAGATTAGAAACATGTAGGTAAGTAAAGTTAAATGTGTAACAATTATTAGTTTTAAAGTTTAATTTGTACCATTGAAAATTATTATTTATTTCAGGTATCTAGTAGATGCTTTGAAAGATGAAAAACGTCATAAAGAAGCATTAACCATATTGGAACAACATTTGCAAAATGGTGTTGATGCAATAATTTATGCAATTGAGAATGGTCAATATAAAACAGCGATACGACTATTGTCTAAATACAACAGACCAGACTTAAGAGGTTAGTTATATTTTAAGTTTAACACTTTCATTGCCACAGACTTGGCTGTCGAGTTCATATCCATACAATGAAGTTGTAGTAGCATAGAATGTATTAAACCTATTTTTTTTAATTATCAAAAACATTTTCAGAGCAACGTCTTTTGCCTGCATTATTAGAAGAGTATCAGAATCTCAAAGGTTTAATTGAAAATAATTTGAAAGATTTTATAAAACATAGAACACGATTATCAGAAGTGAGAGAGAATAAGCTAAATAAAGCTGATTATATGTATGATGCGTTTAATACAAATAAAGACGATGATTTGTATTCAGATGCAGGTAGTACTATAGCATCATCTGGTTCAGGGTATGTTTAAATTTTATTTTTGAGAATGCCATTCCACATATTTAAAATTTAAAAATCATAGTCGCATTTGGTGTGTTAATCCAAAAATTCAAAGAATTTAAAGTTTATTATGTCAGGTAATTTGATGCCTAAAGGTATGTATCTTGGTGATGTGGTTGAGTGTTCAAATCATGACATTCGACTATTGTCCTAAACCTAATACAAGCCTAGTAGGAAATACCAACTAGATTTCATGAATATATTAATAATTTATTCTTGTTACATTATTTACAAATTCTCCTCATATATTTGTAATTGGTATTGTATATTTCAGGAGATCTTTCCGATCTAGTAAGAACAGAAGAAAACATCAGAGAAAAGTTGCTTCATTGAAAGAGGGTTCACAATACGAGGATGTAGCACTAATTATGACGCTCCACAGTCTTGTTACATCATCATTTAACTTGAGGTTGCAAGTCAAAGATGTCAATGTAACATTGAGCGTTTTTAACAAGGACAAAATGGCCTCTGAATTACAGGTATTTTATAACTAAATTATAATATATACTATACTTATAATAAAAGAAGTTATTTCTGTATAAACTTAAAATTGATTGTACCATTGATGAAAATAATTTAACTTGTTATGAGCTTTCACACAGCTGAGCATACTTTATAATAGTGACTAGGCCTTAGTCAACTATGCTGGCCTATTGCTACTTTTTTTACTTTAAAATTCTTTCATTAATGATTCCTTATTCTGAATTAGTTTCAAATATATTATTAAAAAAAAAATGCATATGGATTTATTTTAGAAAAATCTGGACAATCTCCTGAATGAGATGAGGAGTCACTTTAAAGAAATATGGACAAATGATCTTGTCTTACAAGCCACCAAAGCTGCGATAGACGCTGAAAATATACCTGAAGGATCTAATGTTATAGCTGATAGCTTATCATTCCTTGGTAATTATACAAATATCTTCCTATGCCTTAATATACATACTAGCATTCGTCCGCGTCTCCGTCCTCACTGGATTAATAAAAAAGTAATTGGTAGCTGTGTGTTCTTCCAAACTATGTTCTACATCTATGCCAAATTTCATTGGGATCCATTGAGCCATTCTGATACCTTCAAACAAACATCCATCCATCCAAACATTCGCATTTATAATATTAGTAACATAATACAATACATATACCTTTATATATTTGTAAATTTCAGAGCCTCATGTAAGAATAGCACCAGTTATTCAAGATATAAGCTGGAAACTAGAAGGTCTAAGCTAAATTGTATTATTTTTTAACAAAGTATGAATTTCTAAAAAAAACAATTATGTACAATAAATAAATTATATTAAGAGAAAAGTTTTTTCATTATTCTAACAATATTTAACATAACATTTAGCCGAACAGAAGTAACATTCAAATTTCACAGTTCTATTATAATCAAAAACAACAACTCTAAAATAATCCTTGGGATCAAATTCTCTAACAATATATTCATTATTTACAACAGGATTTCCACAAACGCACATTTTAGCGTCATCGAGAAATTGCACCAAAGTCAAAGGTATAATGTTAGGTGTGTAAAACAGTTTATTTTTCAATACTGCCTTCGAAGCTAAATTTGTAAGGCTGTGAATATAAAGTTCCCAGCCATTGCTTGTTGAATTATTTTGGTATCTTAAATCAGAAACTAAATGAAAGTTATTTGATGACAAATCTAAATTTTCTAAGCGACATTGCATTAAACTACAGGGCAATGTTTCCAGTTGATTCTTTGATATGTCCAGATATCTGAAAGAGACATATTTATAAATAGTAAATTGATGTAGTCCAGTAAAATAAATTAACACTTTCACTGCGGTTGATACACTGCAAGTTCTCTGTTTTACTGTGGTTTTCAGAGGTCGAAATCTGTATAAAACATATCATTATCCTTGTAACAATGTATTTTAAATGGAGATTTTGGTCTTGGAAATCCATGGTTAATTAATAAATCAGGGCTAGACCTTGATCCTACTAGACGTTAAGGTCGAAAGATGTTCCTCACTAGTTTATTAAATGTCTAGTCACTTTTCTCATGAAGGCTCCCACATCATACTGTATGGAAAATATGATGCTGTCAAGTTCACTTCAATTAAAATCATAGTGGCATTGAATGTGTTAAATTAAAAAATACCTACTACCTTAATGTTTGTATTCTCCCGATGGTTGCAGGTACCTTAACTAATTCATTACTATTTAATTTCAATGTGACTAATTTTTCCAATTTCCAAATGGCTTTTGGTATAAATTTTATTTTATTATCACTGATATCCAGTAACTTCAATGTCTTGATTATCTAAAAATAAATAAAAACAATTAACAAAAACACCTGTAATTTTGAATTCAGTTTTTTGAAAAGAATGAAAATCATCTTCAAAGGTAAATGGATATTTTTGACTTTAATAATGATAATTTCTAAATTATAAGAATCTTTAAATAATTAACTTACTTGTGGCCCAAAAAGCCATCTCCAGTCTACATCATCATTTTTCCCTAAAGCATTCTTTGAAAGATACAATTCCCTTAGATTTTTCATTCTACCTATAAAAAAGAAAATCAGTAAAATAGATATAAAAGTTAATAAATTATTAGTAAAGAAATTATTCTTACCAAATTCTAAAGGCAATTTTTCTATTTCATTATTACTTAAATCTAAGATCAACAAGTGACTTAATAGTAAAATATCTCTTCGGAAATTACATAGTTTTAGATCATTCATGGACAGGTATTCTAGTGTCCGTGGAAAGCCTTTAATAGGTATGTCACTTCTGGATTGTATTGTCATTTTTACAGGTGCAATATCTGATGAAACAACACTTAAGTTTGATAAGTTACTCAATTGGGAATCTTTGTCTCCAGTTATGCACGCCTTCAATAATCGTAAAAAGCATTTCAGCTGAATTACTTCACTTTTGATACACAAATCATGAGGTGGCTCCTCAAATCTTAACGTGGCTTTTCCTTCGTTTAAACATTTAACAAACACTTGTTTCATGTTTTTAATTTTATATTTGTTACCACTTTTATTTACAGACGAAAAATGAATGAGAAAAAAGTCTTTGTCTCGTTTTGGTTCCTTTCCTAATGCTAGTGTTGATTTTGAGTATTTCTTATTTGAACCTATATTTACATTACAGTGATGTCTGTTAACCACTTCAACTTGACACACTAACTTCATATTAATAAATTTCGTAGTTAATAATTGTAATTCAGAACCTAATTTAATAACGATAACATTTATTTGAAAAACAAAACATAAAATTACTTTACCGCCAATTTTAATAAGTGTCAAAGTGTCACAATATTGACATCGGCCAAAGAGTGAACTAAATTAATTAGATGTTGCGATTTATAAACCTCCGTGAAGTTAGCCCCCTCACTTTAATTTTTTTAACTTTTTTTTACGCAAATCGTTTGAGAATCGTTTGAGAGGGTTTGAGAGAAAAGAAATATCGTTTGAGAGTTCCTACTTTCTCCGTAAAAACAATTTCAAATTCTAGTGTGAAGTTGGCCCCCTCACTTTACTTTTTTTTATTTTTTTCAATGCGAATCGTTAGAGAGTCGTTTGAGAGACATTAAGAGAAAAGAAATATCGTTTGAGAGTTTTTACTTTTTCTGTAATAAATATTTTAATTCTGAGCATCGAAAGTTACAAATCGATTTTCCTTTTTTTCCGAATTAAATATGGCAATCATGCACTTGGACGTTTCAAATTTATTGTGTAGGTAGAGAATGGTAAGAGAGTGATTGAGAGAAAAGAGAAATCGTTTGAGAGTTAATACTTTTTCTGAAATATATATTTCAATGTCGGAATCGAAAGTAACAAATCGATTTTCCTTTTTTCCGAATTAAATATAGCAATCATGCACTTAGACGATTCAAATTAATGGTGTAGGTAGGGAATGGTAATAGAGTGATTGAGAGAAAAGCGAAATCGTTTGAGAGTTAATACTTTTTCTGAAATATATATATTTCAATGTCGGAATCGAAAGTTACAAATCGATTTTCCTTTTTTCCGAATTAAATATGGCAATCATGCACTTGGACGTTTCAAATTTATTGTGTAGGTAGAGAATGGTAAGAGAGTGATTGAGAGAAAAGAGAAATCGTTTGAGAGTTAATACTTTTTCTGAAATATATATTTCAATGTCGGAATCGAAAGTAACAAATCGATTTTCCTTTTTTCCGAATTAAATATAGCAATCATGCACTTAGACGATTCAAATTAATGGTGTAGGTAGGGAATGGTAAGAGAGTGATTGAGAGAAAAGAGAAATCGTTTGAGAGTTAATACTTTTTCTGAAATATATATTTCAATGTCGGAATCGAAAGTAACAAATCGATTTTCCTTTTTTCCGAATTAAATATAGCAATCATGCACTTGGACGTTTCAAATTTATTGTGTAGGTAGAGAATGGTAAGAGAGTGATTGAGAGAAAAGAGAAATCGTTTGAGAGTTAATACTTTTTCTGAAATATATATTTCAATGTCGGAATCGAAAGTAACAAATCGATTTTCCTTTTTTCCGAATTAAATATAGCAATCATGCACTTAGACGATTCAAATTTATGGTGTAGGTAGGAAATGGTAATAGAGTGATTGAGAGAAAAGCGAAATCGTTTGAGAGTTAATACTTTTTCTGAAATATATATTTCAATGTCGGAATAGAAAGTTACAAATCGATTTTCCTTTTTTCCGAATTAAATATGGCAATCATGCACTTGGACGTTTCAAATTTATTGTGTAGGTAGAGAATGGTAAGAGAGTGATTGAGAGAAAAGAGAAATCGTTTGAGAGTTAATACTTTTTCTGAAATATATATTTCAATGTCGGAATCGAAAGTTACAAATCGATTATTCTTTTATTACGAATTAAATATGGCAATCATGCACTAAGACGTTTCAAATTTATTGTGTAGGTAGAGAATGGTAAGAGAGTGATTGAGAGAAAAGAGAAATCGTTTGAGAGTTAATACTTTTTCTGAAATATATATTTCAATGTCGGAATCGAAAGTTACAAATCGATTATTCTTTTATTACGAATTAAATATGGCAATCATGCACTAAGACGTTTCAAATTTATTGTGTAGGTAGAGAATGATTAGGCAGTGATTGAGAGAAAAGAGAAATCGTTTGAGAGTAGATACTTTTCCTGAAATAAATATTTCAATTTCGGCATCGAAAGCTACAAATCGATTTTCCTTTTTTTCGAATTAAATATGGGAATCATGAGGATAAACGATTCAAATTTATTGTGTAGGTAGAGAATGGTTATAGATTGATTTAAAGATAAGAGAAATCGTTTGAGAGTTAATACTTTTTCTGAAATAAATATTTAAATTTTTGAGATTTGTAAGTTTTTGAAAATCGATTTGTTACTTTCGATTCAGAAATTGAAATATTTATTTCAGGAAAAGTATTAACTCTCAAACGATTTCTCTTTTCTCTCAATCACTCTCTAATCATTCTCTACCTACACAATAAATTTGAATCGTCTAAGTGCATGATTGCTATATTTAATTCGGAAAAAAGGAAAATCGATTTGTTACTTTCGATTCCGACATTGAAATATATATTTCAGAAAAAGTATTAACTCTCAAACGATTTCTCTTTTCTCTCAATCACTCTCTTACCATTCTCTACCTACACAATAAATTTGAAACGTCTAAGTGCATGATTGCTATATTTAATTCGGAAAAAAGGAAAATCGATTTGTTACTTTCGATTCCGACATTGAAATATATATTTCAGAAAAAGTATTAACTCTCAAACGATTTCTCTTTTCTCTCAATCACTCTCTTACCATTCTCTACCTACACAATAAATTTGAAACGTCCAAGTGCATGATTGCCATATTTAATTCGGAAAAAAGGAAAATCGATTTGTAACTTTCGATTCCGACATTGAAATATATATTTCAGAAAAAGTATTAACTCTCAAACGATTTCGCTTTTCTCTCAATCACTCTATTACCATTCCCTACCTACACCATAAATTTGAATCGTCTAAGTGCATGATTGCTATATTTAATTCGGAAAAAAGGAAAATCGATTTGTTACTTTCGATTCCGACATTGAAATATATATTTCAGAAAAAGTATTAACTCTCAAACGATTTCTCTTTTCTCTCAATCACTCTCTTACCATTCTCTACCTACACAATAAATTTGAAACGTCCAAGTGCATGATTGCCATATTTAATTCGGAAAAAAAGGAAAATCGATTTGTAACTTTCGATGCCCAGAATTAAAATATTTATTACAGAAAAAGTAAAAACTCTCAAACGATATTTCTTTTCTCTTAATGTCTCTCAAACGACTCTCTAACGATTCGCATTGAAAAAAATAAAAAAAAGTAAAGTGAGGGGGCCAACTTCACACTAGAATTTGAAATTGTTTTTACGGAGAAAGTAGGAACTCTCAAACGATATTTCTTTTCTCTCAAACCCTCTCAAACGATTCTCAAACGATTTGCGTAAAAAAAAGTTAAAAAAATTAAAGTGAGGGGGCCAACTTCACGGAGGTGATTTATAAAAGCAAGCCCTTTAAACAACAATTTTTTAACCTTTTCATAAATGGACATAAAAAAATATGAGCAGGATTAGTAAATACTTATTGGCTATTAAGCCATTTTCTTAATTGTTGAATATAGAAAAAACTCTTGTGTTCAAGTTATTAATCCATCTATTCACCTGGAACAAAATTCCTAAGGGTAACAGATGTCTAAGTAGGATTCGGGTTGCATTTCATATTGTCCTGAATAGATGGACTAACCCCAACCCATTAATTTGGTTAATTCAAAAATTATCTATGTTGCACTGTGGCAATGTGGTACTCTGTGACACGAGTTTCAATTTTTGTCCTTGGTTATCCTTGGTCAGCGATATTGTTGTCTTTGGTGATACGATTTAAAAATTTCGATTTTATTAAAAAACATTGTTTTGTGTTGTTCACATTCCGCTATCGTTCGTATAGTTGTTTGCTGTAAATAAAATTTCAAATCTAAAGTAAGTATACTTAATACATTTATATTTTAAAATGACATGTATTACGGTACACAAAATGTAAAGTAGACGATTTTCTTTACTAGAAAACTAATAATATAATTGACAACGTTAATTATTCAAAAAAACCTACTACAAGCCTACATATTGTTAAATACAAAAATCTTATTGGCATTTTTGTTGTAGCTTTCAAGTGAAAATGGCTGCCTTAATCGTACAATCGCGTTTTGCTGGTCTTAACATTGAAGATGACGATTTTCCCACAACGAGTTGCGCCCAAAAGCCCAAGAAAACCAAAGTAGAAAATAATAAAAAGTGCGAAGTATCTAAAAAAACAAAAGCTAATGGCAACAAGTCTCAGGTACTCGTCGTAGTTTAATTAAAGCTGGTAAAAAAGGGTAAAAACCAAGATCGAAATACCTACAAAAGACAAAGAATCGTTGTAAACAGTTCCTTTTGTTTAGATTTTTCTTACATATAAAATGCAGTAATGACAGGAAATTCGCACATAATCGGCTTTGCAAGAACATTTTTAAAACATCTTAGCTATAAAATGCCTAAATATATTTTTTAAATCAACATTTAATCAATTTAAAACCTTTATATCTTTTCCATAGACAGTTATGTGGTAAACATATGTATGTAATTAGAAGTTAGTGTGTAATTTTTATTAATTTTTTTAAACAGAAGAAATTGTTTTAATAGAATGCAAATAAGAAAAAAAAGCAGAAGGCCAATGGGCCAACACCGGAGCAGTGGGAGCAATGGAAAGAAAAGGATGAGGAACTTGTCGATGGTAATTTTGAAACTGAATTACAACAAGTAAGACTTTAATTTTATTACTAATTATATTCCTATTTGTTTGTGTTAGGTAAGTAAGAAAAGAAATTTTGCAAAATGTGCTTCACAAGTTAATATTGCAGTTTTTAATTCATTAAAAAAACTTTCTTGATTTAAAAATTTCGATTTTATTAAAAAACATTGTTTTGTGTTGTCCACATTCCGCTATCATTCATTTAGTTGTTTGCAGTACATAAAATTTCAAATTTAAAGTAAGTATACTTAATTAGTAAGTATATATAATTATTAAACATTTATATTTTAAAATGACAAATGCAGAAAGAAATTAAAAGTAAAATAAATGACAAATAACATCTGTCAGTAATGTGACTTAAACAACAATAAAATTTTCAGGCAATTCTTTTATCCAAGCTTGATTATGAAGAAAAGAAAGATGTGTACAAACAAGTGAAGAAGGATGCAGAAATGGAGAAGAAAATGGAATCAATCCGTGTGAATAATAAAAAAATGAAGAAGAAAAATGTCATGAGCTTGGATCAATTTAATGAAATGGTCAATCCTACAGAAGATACTAAAAGTGAGTTATTTTCATTTAAATCTTATATATAAAATTCTCGTGTCGCAGTGTTTGTGGTTAAACTCTTCCCAAACGGTTGACCAATTCTCATGAAATTTTGTGAGCATATTGAGTAGGTCTGAGAATCGGCCAACATCTATTTTTCATACCGCTATTAAGTTTTTTTTACTGCGCGCGGACGGAGTCGCGGGCGACAGCTAGTTTTATTATAAAATCTTCATTTATGAATGAATTCTAATAGTGAGCCCAAATGGCTTTAAGAGTACAGCAATAAATAATTTCATGATTAATATCCTGTATTGATAAGCTGTAGTGATAAAAGATTTTTTTATTAGAGTGTTTTTATATAACTTAAATACATTTAAACTTATTTTAAAAAATCTTCACCAAATTGAAAACCAATATAACTTTTACTACTTAGGCTACATTTTTTATTTTATTAATTTGCAATATTTTTTTGCAGACATTAAAAATAATGAAATAGTAGAAGAAAAATGTATTAATAAAGACACAGAGTTTTTCGAAAGAATAAAAGATGACACTAAAAATGAATTGCTCAGAGAGAAAATTAATGATAGAATTAAAAACCAACACTCTGTATCTGATGAAGTTTTGTCTAGAGTACAGTTTGCTGATGCTTTGGATAAGAAGAATCAAGAAATAGCAGCATTACGCGAGGAACTTGTTACTCTGAAACAGGAATTACACACAGTTAAAACAAGAAATAAAAAGCTATGTAATATTCTTGGCCAAGGAGAAAGTAAGATTGTTTTCTTTATTTTTCTAAATTATATAATTTTTTTTATTACATACAAAATTTGATGTATTTTTTTTTATGAGAAAGTGTTTTTTTTCTTAATACATTGTTGACCGGTCATGACTTAACTCGTGTTTCTATGGCCGAATGTTGCTGACCGGCCACAAATAAACTCGTGATGTGGTTTTTTTCGCATCACTGTTGTTTTCTCTGTTGACGACCATACAGTGCACTTGTTAGTATAACACAAGCTGTTTCTCTTTCTTATAAGACCCGCCAAATATTTTGTTGTAAAAAAATATTTCATAATTTAAAAATTAAAAAAACGATGACGGAACGTAATGAAGAATCTTTCAATGAATTATACGCGGGTTCCATGATTGATTTTCAGTAAAATTGCTGGTCAACAATGTGTTAATATTTGTACCTTTCTAGCAATTTTTGACAGATTGAGGTAATGTGAATTTTTTTATTGAACTATTCAATAAATAATGCCATTGATACAAATATGGAGCAGTTGGTTTGCTTTTTTATCCATAAGCTTTAAATGACTGTGAAAGTCAACTTATATGTAAATATAAAATGTTTTTCAATTTTTTTCAGTGAAAGACAAAGCAGAATTACTAATAGATGTGGAGAGACTGCACACAGTGAACTCTGAACTGACTGCCGAGTTGGCATCACTACACTCTGATCTCGAGAAGGAACGTTCCAGACACACCGATACTAAATCTAGAGATAAGGTAAGGTTGATATTTATAATATGCACATTTATATAACTACGGATTATTAAGGAATTATTTTTATAGTATAAACTTTTTGACACAATGTGATTGATTGTGGGATATAAATAATGACTTTGAGTAGTGTAGATAACTTACATTAAATCTACACTTAAGAACCACTTAACTTAATTTGGACTCTGAGTGAAGCGATGAGTATAACAGTTAACTGGAAAGTCAGCTTTACCTTTCCTGGTTACTCAATTTGCTTTTTTTCAGAAATATCCAAATAAAAAGAAAAGCATCCGATTCGATGTCTCGTCAGAAGCCCTCGTTAACAAGGAGGCTGGTTGCGGGACGGAATGACAAACAGATATTGTTGACATATGTATACAAAAAGCAGCTGTTTAATGTAAAGATACAAAATATGTGTACAGATGAATAAGTTCACTTTTTAACCCAACAATTGTAGGCTGATAGTATTTGTTATTTAATTTTACTGACCATATTGCTAATTTCACACGAGGGTAGAACAGTGAGGCAATGTGGTAGAGCATTGCAAAACAGTACTTTATTTCCTACTGTTTTCTTCACTGCGCTGTCTTTCTCTGTAAAATGTGGTCTACCCTTAACACTTTTAAAGCCTAATTAAATTAGTGAAAAAAAAAAGTCTACCATCATTGGGTTTAAAATCGAGACCTTGTTTTTTAATGATTAAAATAAAAATCTCATAGATCTATCTTCACTTTAATATTTTAACTGATTAAAATTTTCTTAGTGAAGTGATTTTTTTTTATGATTATTTCATGGCCGTAATAAATATTGTGATTGATGTAGTATTACTCGCATGCGAGAAATAAACAAGCATATTTTGATATACGAATATGATATTTTATTTATAATCTGTGGTTTACATATTCTATGTATTTGTGGCAAGTTTCTACTGGTTTTTCAGCAAGTTTCTACTGTTTTTTCAGCGGCAATATGGATGACAATTTTTTGTTTTTAAATATTTTGGCAGTAAAAACACGGTAATGGGCTCTAGATCCTTTCCAAAACAAATGTTAATTTTTTATAAAAAAATAAAATTATTTTGACTGTGTAGTCTAGATTGAATTACAGTCTATGTGGTTTTATATTCTTTATCTATTATTAGAAGTTCTAAGATGTGTCTCTATTTGGGCCGATCAGGCTAAAATCGGCCCAATAGGAAAAAAAAACAGTTGGACTAATTGATCGGTATGCCGAAGCTTCGAAATTCAAATACTGGTTCCGTCACTGGCTAATGGATATCCGTGACGTCGACCTTGAGAAGCGTGTTCACATGTTATTACACACCTTTTGTTATTGAGTGATACATGTTTTTAATTTGAATGTTTTCGGCAATGCAAACATACGTTAAGAATACTTAGCGAAAACTATATAAAGCAGCAGGACAACGGGATAAATGAAAAATAATATAAAACATCGTATGATTTTATTCCGATCCTTAATTAAATACACAATTGTAATTAATAAGTGACAGCGATACGTGTATTGTATTTGTAAATGTAAAATTAATAAAATATAACATTTCTAACTAATGGTTAGTTTTATTGTTCTTCAAATTAAAATTGTGTATCAAAAGATCGATAGAAAATATTCTCTGACGAATCTTAGAACTGAAACATCAAGAATCAACTTTACATATGTCTAAGTTATAGTTAGATATTACTGGATAAATAAAAAATACTACTAAAGTTACGATTATGCTTCGTCGGTTAAAAGTAATGAGGGCACAAACATATAAATAAATATCTTCCGCTTCAATCTTGACGCGTTTTCACTGGTTTTTATACATATAAATTAGTCTTATCAAAATCAAGTAGTGGGTTAAATGTTACATAAAATGTTTACGACGACACATTTTGAATACATGAAGTTCGGCCTGCGCGGGCGACGGTCTACGTCGGCGCGGCCGCAGGCGTTTGCGTCTCGTGACTAGGCACAACGAACAGCAGCGCGTCAACGCTATCCGTATCCATTGTGATCCACAGCAATCCATTCGTACAAACATATGAATTCTGCAGCATTTATTAGTATTACCTATGTATAAGCTTACAATGTACTTATAATACGAGTGTCATATTGGCAGTAATCGTGTTTATGGCAACGTGAATTTGAATTAAAATATATTTTTGGTCCAAATTTTTTTTTACAGTAATCTACTTACGACTTTCACGTCCCGTTACTTTATTATACTTCGAAGGAATACATACACCACATTAATACTGATGTTATAAGAATTTTTAAAATATTAATATTCGTTAAGACTAAGCGAAGACTATGTTAAAACTAGAGTTCACTTATATAATATGGCAGTAAGTGGTAATCGCGGAGCGTCATCTCGCGTGCAGTCGAGACCCGCTCGCCATCACACGGTGATGTTATTCGAGGCCGTGTTAGTGAATTTATACTACTCGATGGGCTACGTACTCAACATTACGTATCTCACACGACACCTCGGCAAACTTTATATCACTCACACGTTAAATTGTCACCTCACATCTGAGACTTCGCACTTTATAGTTCATTCAATATACGTTTCGTTCACTTGACTCAATTTCATTCTCGTTCTTTCCATTTTTGTTTGTGGTCACTAAAATGTTCGACCTGTGTACTTTTTGTAACTCAACATTCAGTCGTCATTCCATCATTTGGATTTGCAACAATTCGTTCGTTTATTTGTGAAATACGCCACGTTATTTCATCTTTTATGTTTTTTTTATTCCTTATAATTTTCAAAATTGTTTCATTTAGCAGGCCGGCACATCAGCGCACTTGATAATGCTGATGGGCTTAATGGCCGCGTCGCATAAGGAATCTGGTATGACGTTATTCGTTGTCTTGTCCACGCAGTAAACGCTCCGTTGTTTTGTTGCATCCTCGCCCTGCACATAAATAACATAATTAATTTTGTTTAACATTTTTTTTGCACCATTGATAAGAACGAAAATGTTGATTAATGTGCCAAACCTTATACAAGCATGCGTATCTTTATACTAGTTTTTTTCTAACTTATATTTGCGACTCTATATTAAAAGGAAAACTGGTCTGTTGTCATCAGGTTGTAATATTTAGTTTATTGCCCTTTACTTATGTAAATGGGGAAGCTACATGTTGTTCTACGTACCGGCATGTGGCAGGTGGCGGAGCAGAGGTTCCAGGCGCCGACCCACCAGTGAGCGCGCGGGCAGGCCGCCGCCCGACACCGCTGCATCAGCGCCTCGTGCCGCGGCGGCTCGGTCTGGTAGCATTGCGACTGCTCCACCACTCCTGCAATACATTATACCAACCAACCAATATTAAATAGGAGTATTTTCACTTTAAAACCTTAAAGTAAAACTTAATGTATGAAAAAAATTACCTCCAAATAGATATTCGGGTTATGGATAACTTTAACTCTGTGCTATCCATTGTTTCTAAGCACTCAAAATTAGGTATCAATTACTTTCGGAAACATGTAAACTAACTTAGAACCTCACATAAATGAATAAAATCTAGTATATGATGATATAATACAACATAGACAAGTATAATTGCAGTACATACGGTTGTGTTCGTCGACGCACTCTATGTGCCTGCGCATGTAGCCGTCGCCGCAGGAGACGGAGCAGGGCGACCAATCAGAGAGGCGGTAGGTGTGTCTGCGCTGCGGCCGCGACACCGTGTACTGGTACGTGACGCCGGGGTTGCGGTGTTTCCCGCCAGAGATACGTTGCTGCGGATCACACGCAACGGTACATGCATTACAGCGACATCTAGCGTCACTCCTCAAAAATATATAGTCAATAAACAGTCTGCATTTATATTTGTATTATTTACTTTATAAATATTTACTCTATAAGAAATGCATTAAATAATTAACTGCGACATTTGTTAATGAATATTTTTATTACAATATTTTTTAAACGAAATTACTAGTCCTATTACTAAATCTGCTATTGACCACTTAACGTCTCTGTGTATGTCCTAAAATTTTGTGGTATTTACTGTAGATATTTGATATCCCCTAACTATTACTTTAATATTATAGTTTGTATTATTAATACTTACGAATACTTTGATATCTTCAGCAAGTGGTCCACTGATGCGCACTTTTTCCCAGTCCCGGTCTCGCTCGTAGATCGCCGGCGCCCCCGCCACGAAGTACTCCGATATTGTTGCATTTCTATATATACAGAAAAATTACGTTAAAAAAATTAACAAGGCATATTATTAACTATAAAAGCTCCATAAATTCCACTCATGGCGAAAAAAATAAAAAAATTACAGGAATAATCAATGATCAGGTTCTCGTGAAGTGACCAGAATATTACGAGAATTATTGGACAACATTCCGATATTGACAATAGTCACTGACCTGGCGCCGACGAGGTACATCCTGCGGGACTTGGCGCTTCTGATGGAGATGTAGTTGCCTGTGCTCACCTTCTCTTCGATCTTCACATTTCTGGAACCCGCCGGGATCACTGCAACCTGGAACAAAACATTTTGTTTGAAATACTAAATATTGTATCAAAAAAATCTATTGTACGTTATCGTGGCTTTCTTTACCTATGACTATAAAACATAATACTGTGATTGAAGTTTAGCTAGATTTTTCAAAGAGATGATGATACGTTTTAAATCTGAATGTTACGACTGTGAAACATGTTTTGTAGTGTGTTTACCTCAGAGAAGCCGGGCTGTCTCGCGGTGTCCTTGGTGTATATACCGAGTACAGTCTTGCAGGCGGCGCCGGAGCCCCCGCAGACGCCGCACGCGTCCTCTTCCAACTCCGAGCCCACGATCCAGTCGCAACCCACCTTGTAGCACACCCCTACACAAACACTTACCATTATCGCTACAGTTTTTTTTACACTAAGTTTTTTTATATATCCAAAGGTGGCAACCGGCCACCTGAATTCGCCGAAATAGTGAGACATCTGCAAATGCAGATGCGTTGTCTATCTTTAATCAACGGAGGAGAGAACGCACAGAAAGAGGATATTTCCCCTTCCTATGTGTCCTCTTCCGCCAAATCTACTTCCCCTTCACATCCTTACCTAATAAGAAAAGGATGGGAAGGGAAAGAGGACTTAAAATTAGGCCTCCGGTACCACAAAATGTGTGATTGAACAAAGTGATTTCCTTAGTTATAATTAAATTAATATTTATGACTTTGTTTAGCTGTTGAGAGCTCTGTGGTCGTATTATTTTTGTGATCCGCTAGCATTATATCAAAGACTGAAAAGTAGGGTTAACAAATTGTTGATTAAAAACCTTAATCATTGTTTTATTTACTTCGTCAGTCGTCACGATATGAAAATATATATACATAAAAATTTACATTTCGATTTAGAATATTGTAGTAAGTACTGGTTCTTGAAAGCAATAGTGTTATATTTACCAGATATGCACATGTCCCTGGCGCCGAGGTTCTGTTTGCAAGGCGTGCCGTCCGCCACGAAGCCGCCCAACATCTCCACGTCACTGCGACTGCGCGGGATGCACTGCAGCTCGCATGGCTTGTCTAAATAACATACATTATTGTATTGAACAACGTAGTTATTACATTAAATAATACTTTATATCTGGAGTGTCAATAGTGTGAGATTTTATTTGACTATTGATGTCAATGGTACGGATAGTGCTTTGACTGTTGCTAATAATAGTACAATTTGATTGGTGACGTCAATAGTATAGAATTGATTTGATTAAAAATGACAATAACGCGAATTTGGAATTTACAAATTAGGTGTAAGATTGGGGCCTTAAACATGGCAATGATCTTACTCGTAGCCGAGATGTATTCCTTACTGTGTTGCTGCTGCTAAGAGTGCAGTTACTGAAGATAAAAATTCAAGTTTCTCTGTAACTTAATATTTTTAAACTAAGCTACGAACCTTGATCAAAATACGGCACCCAGTCGGAGATGGTCTCGTTGTTGTATGTAATGTTGTTATACTTGGCGCACTGCACCTCTCTGAACGTCGGCTCGTTGATAGGGCACGGATCCGTGTTGCAAACTTTGTAGCTGTAATTATAACACATCTTAAGGCTAATCTTAGTTAATTATAGTTCTTAATTAACATACAAGGAGTGTGATGTAAACAGTAAAATTTAAAAATTAAACTTTATTCAGAATAGGTATGTAAACATCCTAAAAAATCATTTTCGTTTTCATTTTCATTTTATTGCGTTGCGGTGCGTCGCATGTTTTAGAATAAGTCTTACTTAATACTTTAAAATTGTCTTATATTAGTTTGTAATTATTTATGGGTACTATTTAAGCCTTTTTGCATGTAATTCTAGTTTATTTCTTAATTGTATATGGCTGTTTAGTACCTTAATAAAATAAATAAATAAACACTTATTACTGAGAATTGGAAGAGGAATATGTGAATTGTTACGTGTGCATTACGCTTGTGTATACGAGTTTTGTATTACATTAGGTTCGAGACAAGTTTGAATTTGTTAAAAGAGGAGACCAAGAGTTAGGTACAGATATTGTTAACGTCTGTTTTAACGTTTTTTATTCTTTTCTTAGATAATCTAGTCCACACTTGGAAAGGAACTTTTAAACAGTATTTAACTGTGCTTTGGTGATATTTTGCAATGTAGGTGTTGGAACGTATTTGTTACCGGCTCCTGTCACCGATGCAGTATTTGCCGTTGTTGAGGGGCTCGGGGCGGTTGCACTCGCGCGCCTGCGTGCTGACGCCGGCGCCGCACGAGCGCGAGCACTCGCTCCACTCCCCCCACTCGCCCCACCCGCCGTCGCGCGGCGCAGGCGACGGACTGCGCGCCACACACGTCTGGTTTTGACACCACTGAACAACACCATAGACAAATGTTATTTTTTTATATTGTTATAAAAGACGAAAGTACCCGCATTTTAAAAGAATTTAGAAGTGGTTTAGATCAAACTTCTGCGACAGTATAACTTAATAAAATGACTCTTGTTTGCGCTTCGCAGAAGGGAGAGCTTTTTGAGAAGTACTTAAATAAACAAATCTGTTTCATTAGAAACATAATGCTAGTGTCCATAATTACGTTTCCATCAAAACCTTAGATTCTTCTTACTGCTACATTAAGCTTCTGAAGAAATATACTTATAAAAATAAAATAACACATGAGGGTAGTCGTAATTTCTTTCGATAGTACAATTGTTTAGCAATCATACAATCAATATCTTCGATTATATCGAACAGTACCATGTTTTCTCCGCATGTGGTGCCTGGGGCGGCGGGACGCAACATGGTCTTGCAGGTGTTGTTGACGAGACACCAGAGATGCTCGCACAGCTCCGTGGGCTTGGCGCACACCACGGCCTCCGCACCAAACTGGAGGTGACACTGCGTCGCCGCATCGAACGTCACTCCTAACATCATACACAAGTAGAGACATTTTAATTTTATTATAAATATTAACAGGCCAATAGTCAAATTTGAGAAGGTGGTAAATGTTGACGGGTGCTAAAAATTGCTAGATGGTAAAACATTATATAGACAAATAGAAATTAGTAATATCAACTCACCAGCTGGTACTTCAGGATAAACGTACTCTTGCTGTGAAGGCAAGTCGCTGAGGCATTCTCCTAATCCGGCGCTGAAAATGATTACAAACTTTTTACCAGCCGTGCATCAACGAATTAGGTTTTTTTTACTTTTGTGTCGACTTTTTGAATGTCGGATACTTTCGTATTTTTAGAGGTCTTCAATAAACTCAGCGATGTGACAGAATGGTAGTGAATTTTAAAGTTGACAAATCAAATTAATAAAGATTTTGTTTAATTAGATAATTTGGGAAAGTCGTTTCTAAAGTTGTAAAATTCGACTTATCACTGATCAAATAAATTACAATAGTCTATTCTTAGGAAAAACCTGATTTGCCGCAACTGTTTGATTATAGATTACTTAAACGTTTATGTTTTGAATATGTAAATTAAATATATTAAATTTAAAAAGTATTTTGTACGATGTGATTTAGTATTAAAATGACAGTTTTATAGTTATTCACACGGGTCACTGCAGTCGAAACTAACAGACAATGATTTGATTTAAATCGATAAGAAAATTAACAATTAATTTACATAATTAGAGAATAAATGCAGTTTTTTTATATAATCTAAGTCATACTATGACTAAATTAATTCGTTCTTCTGAGAAACTGTGACCAAGATTAGTACTCGATTTGTCTAACGCGTTTTCCGGAACAACTGAGTTTTATTAGGATTTAAAAATCAAAATGGCGACCACTATGTTGACTAGCGTCATATGATTTATGTTCTACAGACCGGTTATTCAAAGAAACATATACAGATAAAGTTATGAGTATACACAATGTATGCAAAGATTAATTTGTTTGATTTAGTTGATAATTTACAGCTTTATCGCGTTAATTTTGTCTGTTCTATTTATAAATATTGTTTGCTTTTATAAAAATTATACGCGTAACGGTAACTTATATTTTAATAAACATATCTGACAAAGTCTCAAATAATTGACTTTAGTATTAACTGATTTCTACTAAATTTTTTCTAAAAACAGGTCTTGCCTTTTTACGGTAGTGTATTCTCTTTTTATCTGTAGTTGATAGTTGTTGTTGGCATTCTATAAGTAATCGCATAAAGAAATGAAATTACTTACTCAAGGAAATTGGTTACATCTCTCTTGCTGCACCGTGACCATGCTACTTGTATGGTGTCAGCTTCGAAGATGGGTGTCATGACGTGTAGCGTAGACCCCTCGCGGCGGTGACATCCAATTTTCTCCGTGTCATGGTACAGGCCGAAACTGATCGAAAGATATATAACATCAATTAAAAATAATACATAATCAAACACGCCTAGATTTTTCGTGAACGTTTCCATGCATAAAAAGTGTGGTAACAAGCATAGTTGTGCTACTTAAAATTTGCATGTAAATATTACTTAGGCGCCATAATAAATGTAGGTTAAAATTTGTAACACGAGTATCTTAGGGAATTGCATTCATTTTTAGACGAATATTGTATGTATAGAGCGTGCGAAATATAAGCCCGTGTTTGGCTACATATCTAGGTCACGGACGTGTTATCTTTATATTCAAATTATGTTTCAGAAATGCATACATTGATATCTTTAAAAAGACTTCATTATTTACTATGCAGTTAAGATTATAACAATGTCTTCAAAATATAAAGTTGCGTGGGGCCGATAGCGTCGCGTCAATGCGCTGGAGTGCATCGTACTCGACGAATGATGCATTCATACTGAGGAAGAAGGTCATTGCCTGCATTTTACTGTTTGCACGACTTACGTAACCAATATTTATTTAGGCTCACTGCGACTCCACTGTATTCACTGTTCTCTTAAAAACATATTATGTCCGCGTCCGGAGCGTGACAAACATAATATTAAGATGTGGGAACAACCAGAGTAATAGAATAATTTCTTGAAAAATTTAAAGACAACCTTAATCCAATTAAATATTTATACGTAACATAGAAATTTCATATAATATAAGCACATACTGAAGGGTGTCCTTTTCCTATGAAACAAGGGTTTATCAAGTTTATTTTATAAAAAAGCCAAAAACAATTTGGTTTTAAAAAGAATCGATTAAATTACCGATTTATAGTTTCAACATAATAATGTACAATAAATTTTTGATATATTATAACAGTTAACGTTAAGAAAAACATTAGGATATTTTGATAGGCGCGGATGTTGCGCCGCGTCCTTGCGGTAGTCTCAGTTCAGAGCGTGACTCACGTCTTACAATCGAAGTGCTCGGCAACAGCTCACGAATAAAACTCAATACAGAATTATTCCCGAATGTATATACCCATATAGTACGATGCTAGAACATTTGAATTGCGTAAACCCGTTTACTCTAAACTAAAATACGATGTAACAAGTATACGAATTATCCGAGTATGCATAGGCGTGCGTCTTATGTATTTTTTTAAATTCTACCAAGTTTTGACCCAAAGGATCACAAAAACGGTAATACCGAAGAGAATACGACGTTATTTCTTCTTTCAGTTAATTAACACAAAATTAATAAACACAGATTTAAAGATACCAAAGGATCTACTCACTTGTATGGCTATCACCACATAGTTGGGGTTAAAATATAAGAGACCTTTTGTAAATTAATATAAAAATACCCACATACAAAGTTTTAAGGTTAGGTCATTACGTGAGGTTAAGTCGTTCGTTAAAAGATTTGTGGATACTTCTAGCGTAAAATCTATTCTAACAATATCTTCAAATCGTTTCATAAGTATAACAATAACAATCCGCCCTCTAAAATCAAGATTGTAAGGATTAAACGATGCTGTTGCAATGTTTTAATAACCCATTTTACGAGAGTCCGCATCGTAATTGTGCCTTGCGCCGTACGCACGGGCTTTTGTACTGGACAATGCAGGGTTGCCAACATTACTGTATTTATGGACGATTAATGTTCATGCAATTTATGTTATCTGTTATAATAAATGTCAATTAACAACTACGAATAACAATGTAGTTAAACGATTTTATCATACAAACATCTAAATAAAAATTAAATTTTAAATTGATTTAATTTAAAGTAACGCTAGTGTAGAACGTGTTTCTGTCGTAAATTAAATTGTATAACAAATACATTGATATTATAACCTATAGTCGCAAAAAAGAAAAATCGATAGTCGAGAACACGGACGTAAAGATTGGTTACGCCATAATGTTAGATTTAAATGTTTCTTGATAAATGGTTAATACTACTAATAGGTTTAATTTAATGTGTTAACATAATAGGAATCTTGTAACCTTCTGATAGGAAATTGATTTCATATTATTTAAGGAAGAGTTAACATTTTAAATTTAGTTTTTTTTACAATGGCCTTAAGTTTGGCAGCCTCTTATAGTATTGTAACAAATTTGATTGCATCATTAGAGACATGTCGTCTCACAATCACTAATACGCTTGCAATAACTTTATAAACCGGTTGTATTGCTTGTGTTTATTGTTAGGTAATTGATATTTCAGTTAATTTGAGATCAATTGAACCATAGACATTCTGTTCGAATGGAATGAGCACAATAAGTAATTATCGTAATTTAATGTTATACAATGTTGTTAAAGAATAACACTGCTCAGTTTTATGTTGTTAGATAGTCCAATTCTAAAAGTAATACTTTGTAGATTTAGAAGTTTGCATGCTATGCTAGACTGAGATTTATTTACGCCAGGGAATCAATATGCATTAAAGTTAGATTTTAGCGATAATGCTAATCAAAAAGTAAAAAATATACAAAACAAAGGGCCCAGCACGAATATTTATGACACGCAACTTCATAACGTCATCGCCATAATTTGTATTAAGATCCGTGCAGCGCTTTTACCGTGCGTAAAGTACACCAACAATCTCATACATGTTTTGGCAATTAAGTTGTGAAGGGGCGTGTCGCAATATTCGTGGTAGGCCCTCTGACAATAACTTTTTTTGACTATTCTAATAGCGTTATCACTAATCTAATGTCACCGCTTCAAAAAAAAGAGACTTCGGCTGTGCTCGCCTCGGCAGTACACTCTGAGTACTGTGGGGTTGGTATTTTAATATTTTAATTATGATACTGACTTGTGTCCGAGCTCGTGCGTGATGGTGTGCGCCAGCATGATGCCGTTGTCTTCGTTGACGGAGCAGCTGCGGTCCGGCTTGCACATGCCCGCCACGTGCGCCACGCCCAATGTACTGCAACAACACGCCCGTTACACGATACATGTTTTAAATATAGTGGGAAATGACAGCAGTTGCGGATGTCTATGGGCAAAGGTCGCTTCGCTATTTCAGCGAATCAGGTAGTCGCCTGCTCGTTTGCCACCTTATGATATAAAAAAAAAACATCACACTGGCAGCAATTTTTTACTCAGTACTGTTAAAAATGCACGCACCAGCAGTTTATTAAATTAAATATATCCATCATCATATTATTAAATCAAAAAGTAACATATAAATTCGTTATCATTTATTTTTCATACAAAATGAATGAATGAATGCGTCTTGTTACATATCGCTCGAAATGAAGCAGCAGTAAACCAGACATGGCAGTGTCAATATTGAACTACTTCGGTTTACTTTTACCACAGATAAGATTTTATAACCCAATATCAGCTTTATCTATTCCACTTTAGGCTATTTCTTTCTTATATAGATAATTTGTTTTAACATCCGACGTTTCTGGCGCTGTGTTTAGACATGTAAAAGGTATACTAAAATAAACGCAGTGAATATTTTAGATGTAGGAGATTTTATATAACAAATGTTTTTAGTACTCTATTTAAGATCGGGAGTTTAAATTAGGTAAATGACTTCTGGCTTTTCATGTTTATTAAAATATTCTTTGACTTTTTATCAACAAAATAGAACTTACGTACAGTCTTCAAATAAATGGAATAAAATATATTAGGGATAGAAATGACGAATAAAATATGATTACTGATAAAGTGTTTATATCTTTCACAGTGGAACCGATTACAGATATATTTTAAAAGATTAAATAAAAAAATGTAGTACAGGACTGTAATGTGTACCGTCTGGAATAGAAACTTGTTGTGTCGTCTGTTTCGCGTCGTCCGACCACATACCAAGGTTCTACAAGTTGTCCGGCGCCGCGCACAGTAAATAACGCAATCAAATGTTTGGTCGTTCGCTATTTCTTGAACTACGACTAAAATAGACGTTGCAAATTGGAATATACCTACATTGTGTGTTATACCACTTAATGATCATATTTCTTTAGGTAATTAATTAATTATTTTCGAACATAGATGATTCGTTCAGACATACGTATCAAGAATATATGACTATATCTACAACCCATAGACAACGATTTTCCTTCATAAATTAAACGTTTTCATGATCAATTTTAGTCTACCAATTAGGTGTAATTTTAGCCCTTTTTTCCCTCATTATTTTTATTAAGACCAAGGGAATTAAATCACGTTCCATTTTCAAATTCTTGTAGATGTTCTTTTCAATCTGTTCCATGCTCTGACCTCTATACATGGACAGGTTATAAGCCGTGGTATTTTGTGCTTAATTGAATTGATTTGATAAATAATGGAGATAGAATTAACTGTCGGTAACATCAACATGCGTGTTTAAGTTGGTACGAAGCAAAAGCTTTTATTTCCAAGCAATGACCTATTCATATAGAGATCTGTGGGTTTAGCACGAATATTTATGACAATCGCCATAATATCGCCATCGACACATTATGTATTAAAATTTGTGCAGGGCCTATATCGGTAAAGTACATCAAAAAATCATACTAATTTTGACATAATTGACGATGACGATACGGAAGCATTGTTACAAATAGACCAGGCCAGTTCCATAACACGAAACGCAAATATTCAAAATATTTTACAGTTGCATGTATACATGTATGACATAATAAATCGTCTGTGAACTGTCAACACACGATTACATTAGATTAAAGTTGTATAGTGGGTGTGGTGCATAGCAATATTGAAGCATCGCGGTTACGGGCGCGGTTGGTTGCTGCCAGACGGGAATAGGCGGCTAATAATATGCGCCGACGCTGACTCAGCCACGCGGAAGCCGACAGAAAACTTTATAAATTCACAATAATAAATTCTAAAACTCTATAATACTTAAATAGTGTCAACACACCGCGCAATCTTAAATTATTTAACATAGTTGTTAATTTATCACTATATGACATACTTATTGTAAAATTGTAGGATGAAAAAACTAAATTAGAAGTTATGTGATGAGAATTATGTAATTGTAATTTAGCTGTTTGGATCAAGTTTATAAAGACTTTTATAAAGCTACTTAAGGTAATACCTACAACTAAAATAAAGTTACTCATAGTAATATTTACTAGTGTGATAAGTAATTATAATTATTACTTATGCGTTGATGTCTTTTCTTAGCGTGTTAAGTTACGAAAAACATGTTATATTACCATGCAATAAGCTATATAATAGATATGAAAAGACTTATTAAATCTTATTAATGTATGTGTATTGTATGTGTTGTCAACAGGTCGTCGGTAAATGTTAAAGACGTTATTACAGTGTCGGCTCGGAGGTCCTGTGTAACTGGAATTGGAATTAGTTTCGAAAACAGCGTTACGAAATACAAACGAGCGGTTTGCGGCTCGCGTCCGACTGTTACTTTAGACTTTAATCGACCGCGAACAGGTTGTCGCGTCACAACCATACCGCTTTTATATTTCATTTCAGTGTCGGCCTTTATTCGGATGTCATTAAAAATTAAACAGAAATAAATGTTATGAATGAACACTTTTATAATTTAAATGAGATTACCGTTTAAAAGAGAAGAACTTGCTTTTAAAAACCGAGTAATTTTTTGTGAATATTAATGTTTGGCCTTCGTTAAATCGTATTTTTAATTCAATGCAAAAAAAGAATCGCATAAATATAGTCGTGCGAGGCAAAATAATTCAGACAGTTCGATATTTAATGTTTTTTAGAGCGATAAATTAGTTTTATACGGCCAGGTTCTTTTAATAATAAGCAAAAAGTTTTTATGTAAATGTCTAGATGACTAAAAAAAGCTAGTGCAAAAAAACTAGAATTACGTTCTTCGTCAGAGATTAGCGAAGTGGGTGCGCGGCTTTGAAGCGTGAGGTGTGAGGCGTGAGGCGTAAGGTATGAAGTGTGAGGTGCGAGCCGAGGTGAGATAAGTCGTGGCGACACGAGACCGCTTGGCGGCGGCGCGGCGGCGGCGGCGGCGGCGGCGGCCAGTTCACGCTTTTGAATTCCAATCGATCGACTTTTATGTACAATACATGATACGTCACGATTAGATGATTTATTGAAAATATTAAAATTTATGTATCTACAATAAAACTTACGTACACTTCAAATGGGAATATTAAAAAAAAATGTTTTGAATAAGATAAAATGTCAGCGGGCATAAATACCGAAAGTAAAGTGACAGACAATACAAATCTAAGTTGCGATATCGAGTATTAGTGTTGGTTCTTCCTGGATGAATTTATTAAAAATATATTTGTTAACTTAGGAATAAATGCATAATGGATTTGGCACTATCGTAAGACATTCTATTGGCTATAACTACATAATATGTACACAAAGTCTTATGTTCAGAACTTAGATAAATACTTCCGGGTATTTGGATCAGAAGTGAGTGACATGAAACTGTCTTAAATATATGTGGGTAACTAGTTACTCGATGAGTTAAAGTTTCACGGTTTTCAATGCATAATGTATGAATACAGAGGTGGCGGCCACCCCAGCACCGTTACCGCCTCATTGTATTTTGATTGCAGACTTCCCAGAATATTCGGCTACTCGTTTGTACCGTTTACTGCGCCCATCGGCTTACCTTATTGCATTCATTATACGCTTTTTTGGTGGAAATACGTGCCCAGTATAAGAATTAATTCGCTTAAATTCAACAGTAAACATATCGACAATTTAATCGGCGATATTAAAAACAAACAATCTTAACTGCCAACATCGTCGCTTCTTTTTATCGACTTTAAAGGATATGAGGCTGGTTTTTTTGTTTAAAGATCTTTGCAGTTATGTAAATTTATATTGTCCCTAATTGATATTTTATTTCAAGAGTGTAAATTTGTTTTAAAGTTTCGGAAACATACGAGTATAGTAGGCATGATGGGGTTGGGTAAGAATCGATCTTTGTTTGGCAACAGACAGCGTCTTGTTCATGTTTATGTAACGTTCAGTTATAGGCTTTTGTTGTAATGAATACCCAATTTGTACACACCCAACATCCTTGGCCTTAATGTCGGCGCTTTTGAAGCGACGTCACGGCTCAATCGCGCCGTTAGCGCTTCGCGAAACCTTCGCAAAAACTGATATTAATAAGCCGACCGGTATCCGTCCACATCTCCTTTATTTTGACAATGACGTAATTATTTTATTCATACTTAACTATTGAGTACGCTAACGAGATTTAAATCTTAATGACAGCCTTGTGGAACATTAACTTTTTTTCGAACGCATGTAATTTTGTTTAATTCGTGGTCATATTTTACGTGATATTCCACCGCTGTAATAATTCTATTAAAATATATCATTGTCTCTGGTTTTTTAATGAATGAGAAAGATAACAATATGTTTTATACAAGTGTTTCAATAATGGAAACTTGCAATTGTGTAGAGATAGAGGCAGGTATTTTATAGGTAGAGATTTCGAGAACTTGTATGACAAGATATCATTTCGAGTGCTAGTTTAATCTTATCGTATTTTGTACCATATTTCGTGTATACAAAAAATTCTTATTCAAGAACTGTTATCTAAGTTTCCAATATGTTTTGAAATATTTTGTCGTACGTTGGCGCCCTGCTGACCGACTTCAACATGATATCTGTTAAGGCAACGAATTGTCACACATATACGCGAAGTGTTAGCTTGAAGCGTGATTTATGTAAACAAAAACGTTGGATTTTTTTTAGCTAATTGACATCTTTTAATTGATTATTGTAAATTGATTTAATAGATAATTTGCCACACTTAGACTTAATTAAATAGTGACTGAGGACTAAGATCTAACAGCAGTATAGAAAATTTCTTAGTTTAGGAAATCTAAACCAAAGGGTCTGAGATTGAAACTTATTAATGAATCTGTATGTAGCAGTTAGTTGGCCGTTTTTTCTATTTAAAATGCTTTTGCTGCGTAAATATTGTGAAAGTACAAATCAAGTTTTCACTGTAAGAAAGCTTTTAGAAACCGGCAACAAATGTTGACTCATGTAATTTTAGACGAAGAGCAACAAATAAGCAAAGGTTCGCTAAACCTTTTATCTTTAATAGGACTAAAAGCTAAAAGACATAAATGGTTTCCTATTTATGTAACACATAATAACTGTTACATGACTTACCTACTTTTCCCATGTTATTAAGCTAATTAAAGCTAATATTAAGTTCATATTTTTATTGACGTTCTTACACCCGTTGTGTAATTGCCAGGTACTAAGCGTCGTGAATGAAAATTCGCTTGTAAATCTATCAATAGTTTTGTTAACAAGATGTATATTTACAATTGTAAGTAATACGTAGGCAGTGACGATTGGCCCAGTATTGTGGCAGGTGAAGTGGCCCACGTCGGAAAGTGTTCTAATTCTAGCCGCACGGTTACTCACCGGACTATTTACTTTGCAAACAGACGCCCCTGCCATTGACCTTGTGATAGTGATTTTCACGAACAGATGTGCCTATCGTCAATTTATAAAACGCAATTACGAACGTAATAATCGTACGTAGATTCCATTAAATATGACCTTACTATTAAAAGCACTTCGCAATTACTTTTAAATGTAATTTCTTGAATTACTTATAGCTTTAGCTCTATCAAATCAACTATATCTATCGAATCAACGTTGTCGTTTTTTAAATTAATGAAACACTTGAATTTAAAATTAATGGAAACAAACAACATTAAAGTTCTCTGTTTACTTCATTTTTGAAGGCTATTCCTCTTACCAGTTACTTCTCTCAATTTCACACTTAAAATTATGTATAGCGGTTACTTAATACTACATATACCAGTGGGCAATTGTGACTGACTATAGACTGATAAGGATATCTGACCAGGTGAGCAAATATCAAACTAAACTATGACAGCTAACTAGCACCACTCTGTTAATGTTAAAGTTTTACAAGAACCATGTTTTTACGGTAGCTGTTTTGTAGTTTTTCTTTAAAACCTATTTAGGCACAGAAAATGTCACAATTTTATTTTTGTGACTGTACTAACCGCGATAGCTGTGTTTTTGCCACCGAGCAAGATAACCTTGTTTTACTATAAGGTCTAGTAACTTATTTATTATTATTTATTGTAGGCCGGAACTTTGGTGATGATACATATAAGCGGACAACGATTTAAAAAGCTAAGTCAGTAGCGTATGTGCTATTCCAGACAGCATATATTTGTTCTAAATTTCATCTAGATTTGTTCAGTCGTTCTGTAGTTACCTGATAACAGACATCGATACATCCAAACATTTAATTTTATAATAGTGAGATAAAAATGATATTCGTACCTACAAGGGGAGTCATGTTGGCTGCAGATGTCTTTCCTGGTGACGAGAATGGCCACGTCGTGGTGGTGCGGATTCTCATCATCATCAGGATTCAGCTGCTGTTGCCACCAGCAGAACGATTCCAGCGTCGCGTCCGCGTTCGTCGACACTTTCAACTCTGGCGCTGATTGCATCTCTTCGACCAGAATTATTTTGACGACGGCAACTTTTATGTAGTTTCCAATTGATGGGTCCATATACAGAGACGAAACCTAGAGGATAAATATAAAGATATTTGTAGTAAATAAAATGTTAAAAGTATGTTATGATTGGCAACATTGAGTATTATAACAATGACTAATTTTCAAGAGAGCCATGTAATTTATATTACCTGGGCTCCTATTTGTTAGTATGCTCAAAAGCTTACAGAGAACCCCATCTTGTTTGAGATATTCTTTAACAAAGCTGATATTTAACAACTGCTTTGGTGTTCTTGATGTGACCATGAGAAGTTTTTTATTTTTGTATTTTTACTCAATTTAAATAACAAAGTAATATAATTCACATTCTATGTGATTCTGCACTAAGCATACATTAAGAAACATATTTAGTAAAAAACGAGATTTACATGCAAGTTTGCTTTAGGAATTAAATCTTATGTTGTTATCGTTGTCTTCAGTTATATTTTTGGATGGAGTATCTAAATATGTCGATTTGATGATATTTTGTCATGGAACGTAAACACTCAAAATTGAACAAACTTTCTTATTTTAAAAATATTATTTGTACAATATTAAAGCACTTTCGTTCTAAAAAAAAACATTATTTGTCAAACGAGAGATTTACTTCTGCAAATTTATTAAATAAGTGAAATAAATATTATATTTACCATATTCATAATAGTGAGTAGGTACGTCTCCAAGCTTCCCCGATCGTGGAAGTCAGTCATTGACTTATCAGCGACTAACAAAACCTCGACGTGCTGTGGTCGACTGACAGAGCGCGTGGACCGTCGCGTGCTGTCTCTACTGCCGTGCTTCCAGTGCTCCTTACTGCGACTGTTCTAAAATCATACTTTATATTGTTATAAATGTTGTTAATTTTATTGACCAACAGATAAACAGATTGCTAGATATATGTGTTTAGTAGCGAATCATCTCAAGGCATATGTCAGACAATTTCATTTAAGAGCGAGATTTGTAATTCTTAAAGATTTAAATGGTAATAAAGTTAGGAGAAACACTTTAGATCCCGCCGCATTTCTCGTCCACCAGTATACTAGACTTGCCTTATTCTTGCCATTAAATCGCCGACGATACACACGTGATTGCAGCATTTCGCAACTAGAAATCGTGGGATAGCGCTATTTATTACACGCTTAGTGTATCCGTTATAATGCAACCATAAACTCTCCTTACACTAAATAGGGTCAGTCCTGAATCTGACATTATCTGCTTTCGATGAGACTCAAGTGTTAGTGCACATGTATTTCTAAAAAGCGTTTGAAGCTTACCTTAATATTCTGGTGCGTACTTGATGTGTCATTATGCCGATGGAAATTTTTCGTCTTCCATTGATACGGAGGTTGTTTAGTTGCGCAATTTTTCGATCTCTTTCGCCTTCGTCTATTTCTAATACGTCGTAACCTCAGACTGTCCGATGTCTTTTCTCGACTCTGACTTCTGCTGTGAGAAAATTCGTAAGAATTACTTTTTTCGACGGATCCACTTCTTGAATTTGATTGGTGCCGTCGTTGTTCCATTCGTAATCTCGCCTGGTGCCTCCTGAATTCGGTAGGATTAAGTCTAATAGCTTCTAATCGTTTTCGTCTTGCTTCTAAATATTCTCTTCTCCGTCTGTCCATAGCCTCTTTGTTGCTGCGGTTTTGATGAGTGTTTGAGTATCTTCTGTAATTAGTGTTAGTAACTTTGTTATTGGCTTTATTTTGTGGTAGATTTGAATTAGTTCTGCTGTCAACTTCTCTCTTCGCTCGATGATAAGCTTTAACTTTGTCTACGGCCGACCGCTTAAATATTACGTGTGGTCGCCCCGCGGAACTATCGGTGGGAACTTGATTGGATGGCTCGATCCAGTACTCTCCGTGCTCAGTCCGTAAAAGGCCCGCCTGTCGGATACAGAAATTCTATTACAATTTTATTTACTATACAAAAATATACTATATAAAGTTATATAAATAAAATATATTATAAAAATCCTAAGTCATCAAAAGATACTCATTCTCCAAGTATTTGTTGAATTGTGAAATTAAATGGTTCATCAGTATGTGTATATCTTTGTGAAAAGAGTTAACAATTAAAGTGACTATGTCTGCACGGTCTCTGTATAAGTTTTAATAATGGATTAAGCCTTATTAAGTAGCCTATGTGTTCTTCCAGACTATGTTATACATGTATGCCAAATTTCATCGAGATCTGTTGAGTTCTAGAGAGACCTTTAAACAAACTTCCATCCATCTAAACATTCGCATTTATAATATTAGTAAGATGTTCAGTTTAAATTCACGCATCTACAACCGGTTTTACTAGTCGATCGACCAATCTGTTTCTATTACTGCTCGCTACTAAGATAAATTGTTTGATAGCGAAATCAACATAATTTTGCGGGGAATTTAACGTAAATCGTTTCATTTAGACCGCTTTATTAAGTGCCAGTTAACTAATCTACAATGTTGTTAAATGTTATTCTTGGTCATTAATGTGACCAGATATCAAATGAAGATTGTATCTTTTCTACGAATATAATAATTATTTAAGTTTTGTAGCGTGAAAGTTACTGCTTCGTAAGACAGAAAATGCCTACAGCAAAATTATGTGTATCACAAAATATAGTTAAGTTTGATTTTTATTTATACGTTGATTATAAATGTTTTGATGTCGATAATATACGTACACTCCCTAAAATAAATTATATAAATAACATATAAATGAGGAACACATGTTACGGTACTAGACATAAAGTCGACTATAGTAAATATTTGCTATCGATTAAAAATTTGATAAGCATAAAGCGTTGCTAGCACTTGACTGGTCACTTCACCGGGCGGCGGTCGGTCAAGTGGCTCCTACACGACTGATAGTTGACTGCTATTTATATCAATTTTCTATTATTATCTGGACTAAAAGTTTTTATTATCTTGTTATGGAAAATATTTTAAAATATGCAACATTTGGGTTTCAGCAGAAAGAGAACATTCTCCTATGTGTCCACACCTTCGTTAAATCCACTTCTCTTTCCATCTCTTTATAATAAGAGATTGGGAAGGGAAAGTGGACAAATTATTCCGGCATTAGGCGAATCGCGGAATTACTTCCACATCACTTCTGTTTTCTGTGTGGTGGAGGTATTGCACCGGGTATACCGGCCCATTCATGGAACAGATGCTATTGTTGCTGGCGTCTACCACTGTTAAACGTCTATCAGATTTTAGTATTACAAAAAAGTGTAAAAATAATTAAAAATAATATGCTCTTTGAGTTATGAGCTTGATTATTTATATATCTATTTATTAATTTTTAATGCATATTTATTAGATTACTCATGTTATTAGATCTTTAAACTGAGGATCAGTCAGTTTTAGATGTAAATACTAATGAAGGTTTACATCTGAAATAACATATGACCGTCAACTTACGACCATGACTAAATCCTTTTATCTTTGTATCGAATTAATCGACCTCATATTCAAGTTGGTATAATAATAAACGTGAAAACGCTATTCATCGTATCAGGTGAATAAGATTGTGTAATATATTGTTATTTTTAAATTAATAATAGCTCTCGCACGCGACTCCGTCCGAACAGAATTAAAAAAACTTCATTACTAGCCTATGTGTTCTTACGGACTACGTTCTACATCTGTGCCAAATTTTATGAAGATCCGTTTTGATCCGGAGATATTTCATATCAAACATTCATCCATCCAAACATCCATTATTTATCCATTAGTAAGAAGTAAGAATAAAGGTTATTACCATTTTTTGGCAAATCGTAAAGATAAAGGCAGAGAAACACTCTAATGTTTTATTAATCTGTACTAATTTTTTCTAGTGTGCTATTATGTTAATCAGGTGCGTAATTTTTTTTTTTGTTGTACTTATCAGTTATTGGTTTTCGTGTAAAAAAAATAATATTTCTGTCCACCCCGTAAAGTTTAACAGTGACGGATCAATTATATTATAATTTATCCAGATAAGTATCGTACCCATTATAATGGTATACTATCGTATGTTTAAAGCATATTGAAAAAATCATGAGTAGAATGAATCATAATAAAAACCAATCTATCGTACGATAAAGCAAACACGTTTTTTTTTCTCGTATATGTTTATAGTTTCGAATGTATTAAATCTTTTAAATTGATTAAAAATCATTGGCCATTCATAATTCAAACACGCCAGACAACTCACGTTTCATAAAGTCGAAAAAAGGACGGCTATAAAATAATTTATGTTAATTAAGACTAAAACTGATTTGGATAGAGTCTATTTTACAATAATGTTGGCTAATCAGACAATATAATCAAGCTATCGTATTTGGGATTAAACAAGGGACAATAAAATACGATATGTTTCAAATTAAAAAGTAAGAAGAATTCCTCATGTATATCGAATTTACAAATTTTATAAGCTTCATTTTTAAAAATAAAATTTACAAAACAAATGAGGCAACTAAACGTCAACATGACTATCAACGTGAAAACGGCGAAGAAGAAAAAAACACAAAAGATTTATAAAATAAACACTTTTCGACAATTTAGACTTTTGTTTAAGACTTTTTATTTCAAATAAAATCCAAGAGAAACAGTGAGTTCATACACACGTTGTCACAGGAGTAAAACGGACAACTACATATACATTTGTTTATTGTTTACTAGCTTTTACCCGCGACTCCGTCCGCGCGGAATAAAAAAAAATGCACACAAGATAAAAAAGTTCCTATGTCCGTCTCCTAGTTCTAAGCTACCTCCCCATCAATTTTCAGCTAAATCAGTTCGACCGATATTGAGTTATGAATAGTGTAACTAACACGACTTTCTTTTATATATACAGATTTGTCTTTTATTTTCGTCTCAGAACAATATACTCTCGCATATAACCCAATTAAAAAACCTTTAGAGTTCATTCACCAATATGGCAGACACATCGCGTTACGCTCGTGTAAGAAATTATAAAATAATTCCGTTTTACAATTAGGTTGTTAATTTTATTTGACACTTAATTTAAAATTCAAATTCGTTTCATTGAATAAACTGTAAATCTTTAAAGATATTTTTAGAGCTTAAATAACCTATCATTAGAATTATAACAATTTTTTAATATTTCTTGGTAATTATAATTTGCATAGATTAAGCTACTACATTGTATGGTGATCATTAATTTTTATATAAAAAGCTACAAACTTATTCATTTTCTAACAGATTCATGTGTTTTTTAATTTATAGCGTATAGTATAACCGACAATAAAACCTGACAGTTCTTAGTTATACTTAATTTTTTACTACTTGCGGTTATGATGGTTTTGCATTAGTATGGTAATTCGAATATACATAGTACATGAATGGATATATCCATCTCTTTCCTCAATTTAAATGATAATTATAGTTGATAGCAAAAACAGCTATTAATTCTAAAATTGTTAAGATAGTTAAGGCGGAAAGATTTGAGTGGTCACAAACATTTTGAGGGTCTTCTCATATTGAATTTAAGGTAACATTTTAAGACACAAAACTGCTGTAAAATGATATTGATTTTACAAGTTCTTCAAACTTATCTAGTCCGGTAAGAGTGGCACTGTTATCGCGGTTAATTCTAATCAATTTAGATAAGTTTGCACTATTTGTGAATGAAAGTTGACTTTGACTTGTGTATGTGACTGTATTCAATATGCAAACTTTATAGTTCGTGGTTGGCTGTGACTGGTTGTCTACGCAGGTGAATGCCAGGAGTCATCTGCTAGTACCCCACGCCATTATTCCTTTTACATTTTAATTGTTTTTAAATACGTTGCTACGTTTAATAGTGTTGTGTGTTTCTTCTGTGAAAATCAGCTTCAATAAAATTTCTATGCATCTATATGTACGTTGTGTAAGTGAGTATACTGACCAGGCCATCGCACGCAGAAAGCGCGACGCTCGACGAGGGCTGTCCGCGAATAGCGCCCGTGTAATGACAGGACGTGGCGGCGACATGCGGCCTCTCCCGCGTGCGTCCGCTCGCCGTGTGCCTCTCTATCACCATCGCCGGAGTTATGAATGTTACCGAAGGCCTGCGTAAACAAAATGATTATTGTATTAACTGCGTTACTGTACAAATAAGAATTACTATACATTATTTAAAATAACTTCAATGATATAATGAAAAATAAAGAAAAATGAAGAAAAAAGCTTTTATTACGTTAATTAAAAGAAGTAAAAGTAACAGACGACTCAAACGAGACCAAACTCTATAAGTTCCTTCAGCCATCTTCTAGCTCTATCATTAGATCACTGCCATATCATCATAATATTGCGTCACGCGATTTACACATATATGTAAAATTTCAGCGTAATCGGTAACCGGGAAGTGGATCAAATTGAATTGCAAGATTTGATGACAAACATCTGTATAAGAGTAATTAAAAAAAAACTTGTAAATAAAAAAGCACTACATCAACTATTTGATGGTAGCCCAAAGTGATTCTATATAAAAAGACTACAAGTTTTCTATTGTATATGGATATGGAATATATCCAGTAGTAGACTGGTTAAAACTAAATAATTTTAAGATTTAAAAAAAATTAAGAATAATGTTTGATATGACCAAAAATACTATCAAATTTTGATGATCTATGAATGGTTACCTCAAAAATCTTAGTTCGAATTTTAAAAATATTTTAAAAGATGAATGTTTTTAGGATGTCGCTGTAATTCCCGATAGGACGTGTCCCACATACCGATAATTTAACAGGAATGCACGGACGATCAACTGGAGATTAATGACCCAACGAAGGCAACATAAATAAAATAAGAAAACTGCATTCGTTGCAATTAAGTTTTAGCATTTATATGGCCCCTTTTTAATTCCAAGTATTAAAATAATTACTCTTAATAATTTAAAACAGATGGCGTTTTTTATGTATTTCAATGTCACATGTCAAATTAAATTATTATGTTCAGTTCGATTCAGTTCAAATCTGAAAATGTGAATCTTAGATCGAATTACGACGAGGCAACGAGGATTTGTTTTGGAAGATTACTGTTTATTTTACGTTCTAGTGAAAGTTTAAAGAAATTTGATTGAAAAACACTATATTAGAGCGTGAACTTTCGGGGAAACTTAAAGGGTCTTCACAGCATTTATTACTCCTCCATATTAGCCGTCATATCTGTATTCACCACCTTCTTACACATATCCTCTTTTCACACAATCCATCCATACTTTCTTTGGTCTTCCTCTACCTTTGTAGCCATCCACATTCAATCTCATTACTTTAAAAATGTATAACTTCAAATTTGCTATTATTACAAATTCTTTTTCATTCAAGTACCAACAAGGTACGATAACAATAGTAATTTTTTTAGGTTCCTTTCAACAACGAACACCACAGATTTTGGTTAATTTTATGAATCAACGCGGGTTGTAATTTTAAATGAAACCGTCTCGCGGTTAAAACATATTTTTCATCGGCTATAAATCGCGATTTGATTGCATATCGGTCAAGGCATCTGTCCAGTGTGTTGGTCATAAAAAACGTAGAATTCGAGTTAGCACTCGGTTAAGATTTATCGCGCTAGTTCCCATGGCCGGCCTTAGACGACGGAAAACGAGGAATGCAACAATTTATTGACCGCTACAGAAAAGGCAAAGATATATTACAGTACAGCCATTGACACTGTATTGACTAGTTTAGATGCGTTACATTAAATATTTATTAAAGAACCTTTTCCTTCTCTCTATTCACATATGTTGGAAAAACGCGTCCCACTTTTGGTAGAGGTCAATCTAAGCCAAGTTACTAGGACAGTATGAAATAAAAGTCCACTAAAATGCAGTTAAACAGTTACTATATTAGTGAAAATTATAGAATCCGATAGTAAATGAAAGGTATGGGGGTTTTGTTATCGACATCTCAACAATTCGTATTTATCTTACTTATGATTAATAATACGTAGACTTTCACGGCTATTTTATCTAAGGAATTTTCTACGTAAGTCTTTGTAAGGACTTCAATGCGAGCTTTATATCATTTGTATTGAGGAATGCTATCTTATCAAGTATTATTATCTACTACTACTAGTACTATATCTTTAAGATTGCTTTTATAATTAAAATTTCTAGTTAAGCTTAATATCTTCCAATCTTATGACTAAAATGAAGACATGAGAATTAAAAATTTTAGAAACGGTAGTCGTCAACAAACTATTACAACGAGACATTATTCAACAAATGTACAAAATCCAAACACAGTCCGGTCTATGTTATTTTAAGTCAATGTGGGCAGTTCAACCTTGGACAGGGTGAGCTGTCGATCGTCAGGCAAACAGGTCGGCAACTAAGCACACAGATAAGGCTCATTATGGCAATTAGTGGAGGTAAATATGGCCGCCCCAGATATACAGAGGCGCTACGGCTGGCGCGATTTGATACGACGTGTGGCGTGTAGTCGGACTAAGTGACAAGACATAAATTAAGCTATAAGGCGACAAATTTATCTAACTCAGTTGGAATACGTAAAACTAAATTACAATAGCTAATCAGTGCCCCCTTTGAATTCAAAAAGTGCAAAATTTTAATTTTGGAGTGTCTAGTCCGACAATATTTTCTGACCCGGTCGGTACAAGTTAAACTAAATTGAAACATTATGCTGTATTTCCTATTCAGTTTACCCCTTTCAATGTCAAAAAATGCCACAAAATCCTCGTCAGACTGTAACTGTTTTGTCTTGTTGTGTTATTTTATATGTCCAAGTAGCGCAGCGTCCTCTCTCATCGGGTTAGTTAAGTTTGTTTGAGTATACATCACCGATGCGATCCACTCTCGCGATTGATCTTTGTTTTACCTCATCGTTCGTCTCAACGACACTCTAGTGGATTGTTAGTAACTGTTTGAAGTACTAGCGTAAGTTTGCAAATTGGAGATATAACGGAATAATTAGCTTGTCTTACGAAAGTTTTTGTTTTTTAGTGGAAAACTTATTTTAAGTAAATAAAAAAAAATTAGCTCAAGTACAAGATAGTGAGTGTTTATCGCCATTAAACTGCTATGCAATGAAATCAAAATTCTTATAAAATACATTTTTTGTAAATAAATAAATAAACATATATTGAGAAGTATTGTCATACTCTGACTACCTATTCCATGTGCCTTTAAAAAAGATGAAACATTCGTATGTTTTACTTAAAAAAGGTATACTTAGAAATCTTTTGACCTTTAACAGATAAAAATCTAGTCATTTAAACTGAATAGATGTTTAATGAAATTCATTTTCCATGCGAAGGAATCCAAAAACGGAAATGATTTGTAAACGAGTTTACCTTTTACCGAATTTAATATTAATAAGTTTGCTTAGCTAGAGCTTTGGTGGCTTAGGGGTTAAGCAATAGACCTGTACTGTGCAAGTCCTGGGTTTGAATCCCGTCATGTACTAGCGTGTTTTATTATTTATATCTGAGAAGAAATTAAAAGATATAGTTGATAGTCACCCCTAACTTAGGGTAGGCTCCGAGTCCCTCGGGACGTTTAGTGAGCTGGTAATGAAGTTTGCTTTTTAGCCGACTTCAAAAAGAAGGAGGTTATCAATTCGACTGAATTTTTTTTTTTTTTTTTTTTATGTGTGTTACCGCGAATCTCCGCCCCTGGTGGTCCGATTTTGATAAAAATTATTTTAATCGAAAGGAAGTGCTTGCAGGTGGGTCCCATTTTTTTGTTTTTTTTTTTAAATAACTAGAAGACTAGTAGATTTTGAATAAGCTTCAAAATTTGTTGCGAAAATTAGGGACATTTTTGCTTTCAGCGCTTACGTAGGCTAAACTATAAGACCTACATCAAAATGACGTATGGCGAATTGTAGCTCTTTAAATGTGCTAAATAAAAGTCCGCGATAGCATATATCTATCTTTTATAGTTTTCTCACAATAACCATTCTTTTCTTTACGAAACATTAATTAAATTCTTGCCCTATTTCCGACGCTATTATTCAAGTTCAGTATTAACCCTTATGTAAATAAATATGTTCATTAACAAGAGAATTTAATGTAGATTATATTTGCAATTGAAACTATATCATTCTGTCTAATAATTTAGGAGATATCGTAAGAATAAAATTACGCGGAAACGAAAAATGCTACATCGCGTTACAATGAATAGCACAAATTTGCTTTCTGGGCTTACGTAGGTCAAACTATATGACCTACATTAAAATGATGTATCGAGTAATTATAGATCCTTAAATTTGCTAAATAAAAGTCTCAGGTGGCATATATCTATAATCTATGGATGTCTCACAAAAACCATGTTATTATGAACAAACTTCGATTAAATTGCACACGAAAAACAGCGTCGTAAGCTTACGGCGCTATTATATTATATTCGATATGAATCCTTATCCAAATAAATATGTTTGATGGCTAGAGTATTAAATGCAGATTACATTAGCCTTTAAACTATGTAATTCTGATCAATAGTTTGGAAGATATTAAATTATTAAAAACTACGCGCATTCGAAAAATGCTACTGCGGCGCGCGGCTGGACAAAATTAAAGGCACGCTACGATGTATTAGTTCGTTAATTTTCAATTTGTATACCGATTTTGATAATTATTTCATTGTTTAAAGGTTAAGTGGTTATCTGGTGTATTCTAAATTAGTTTTTGAATGGAAGTACACACATATTAAATAGGAAAGTCCTTTTCTTTATTTGTCTTATTTATGTCCTTATACGTATTAAGGAAATTTGTAATTAAACTTCAAATTCACTAAAAATTGAGAAATAAAACAAACATTTTAAGAAAAAAAAAATAGCCGACTTCAAAACAAAAAAAACTATCTCAAACAAAATGCGCTCAAAAGTAACTTAAAAAAAACAATTTCAAACAAAATGCACTCAAAAGTAACGTAAAAAAACAATTTCAAACAAAATGCACTCAAAAGTAACGTAAAAAAAACAATTTCAAACAAAATTCACTCAAAAGTAACATAAAAAAACAATTTCAAACAAAATGCATTCAAAAGTACCATAAAAAACAATCTCAAACAAAATACACTAAAAAGAAACAAAATAATGTCATGAAAACTTCTTCCTTTCTTTCTTCTCTCTTTCAAAAACCCTCTAAACTCTAAAGAAAGTTCTCTTCTTTCTTGTAACATGTCTATATTGTATAATTATTGTTATTTTGGAGTCGGTTTCGGCCTAAGTAGGGACATAAACGTAAGTATGTCTAATACATCTCAAATATAAAATGTCACCTATTTACTTCGGCCGACACCGACTCCAAAATAACAATAATTATACAATATAGACATGTTACAAGAAAGAAGAGAACTTTCTTTAGAGTTTAGAGGGTTTTTGAAAGAGAGAAGAAAGAAAGGAAGAAGTTTTCATGACATTATTTTGTTTCTTTTTAGTGTATTTTGTTTGAGATTGTTTTTTATGGTACTTTTGAATGCATTTTGTTTGAAATTGTTTTTTTATGTTACTTTTGAGTGAATTTTGTTTGAAATTGTTTTTTTTACGTTACTTTTGAGTGCATATTGTTTGAAATTGTTTTTTTACGTTACTTTTGAGTGCATTTTGTTTGAAATTGTTTTTTTTAAGTTACTTTTGAGCGCATTTTGTTTGAGATAGTTTTTTTTGTTTTGAAGTCGGCTATTTTTTTTTTACTTCTTTCTGTCGTTTTGTGGGACGAAACGATTATTATAAGATTTTTTTGTTATAAGTAATAAATAATGATAAATTTTAAGAGTTATAAAAACAGTGTAAAATTATTTAAGATCTCGTTTTATTTCTAATATCTTTAACATAATATGTGTTTATGAAACTCGACTTTACCACTTATTTCAATACAACTTAACTTCAAAGTTTAAAGGATAAGTGAATTAAGTAACAATTGAAATAAGTCATGGTATAAATTTTCTTACCCTTTAAAGTACTGAATAGACTTAACATAAATCTCTGAGAAGTTTTCTGCCTCCCTGCTGAGTTAGTACTTTATTTTATTATGCTTTTACGAGGCCTTTGCACTTGAACCTTGACTTTAGGCCGTTTAAAATGATTTTTTTTCTCACAGACGCTTCTTGCTTTATGTTTGCAATTTTGACAGGGAGAAATAAAAGAAAACATTGGAAGATAAACGATCGTAAACATTTCACGTTGTTTGAAGAATGCGAGGAAAAAGGTGCAAAATGTGCGCTAATGGTTACCTTGGAATTGCCTGTAATTTTTAGGTATGTTTTTTAAATTATTGCTCACTATACTTTAAAAAGTAAGTTTCGAAACATTAACAATTTGTTAATGAATACGGTGAGATCATGATTTATTGTTCGCAACATTACTCTGAAGCAATTTTAAAAAAATATAAGAAGAAATTGTTCCTTTTAGCAGTTAGCAACAGATCAATGTTCTTGTACTTTTGTTTAAGTATTATATAGTAACCTACTCTACTAATAAATATAAAAATTTATATAAAAGCTTTTAAAATAAATTAGTAAACTAAACTACGTAAATGAATCCGCGGGCGTTGGCTAATATTTCATAAATAATATTAAAATCGTATTCGCTCTGTTACTAAGTAGCGTTAAACTGGCAACATTGCGTAGGGCATTGCGTAAATCGATCTAACCGAACTGAATTTAAATGGCCGTTAACCGCATGCTGGTTAATTTAGCGTCATCTATATTAAACTTTACCGCTGCTAAAATGAAACTTGTACAGCGATACTGCGATGCACTAATACAGAATAATTTGCGCTATAATTCAGTTGTGCCATTTAAAAATTGACTACAAAATTTAATTTATGATCCGTAAAATTGTAGATTAAAAATCAAAACGTAAATGGGCAAAATCAACTGTGGTAATTTAACATGGTTGCAATATATTGGACGTCGTAGGTAGACCTCCCACAAGATAGAACTGGTCAAGGTTGTAAGAGTGCAATTAATTAAGATGGCAAAGATTATACTATTTAACTGTATTAAAAAAAAACTATCTTTTTTTAAATTATTTGTCCAGTGTACGTTTTTTTTCAATTAATATATGTTAGCTATTAATCGGTGAAAGGTTATATCAATGATAAATACAGAATTCATTGAGCAAACTCTGTCAGCACTTTCAGATAAGTAACGCACGAAGTTTTAAAAGCGGAGATAGTTTCTCAGTAATAAGGTCTGATGAGACGCTGTAGAGAGATCCTTCCGAGAAACACTCGGAAGCGAAAACCTGGCTATTGATTATCCGATGATCGTCCGTGTAGTAATTGTAATGTGAACTTACGTTTAGCTTTTACTTATGGCATTACGGCCGCAACCAACTATGACAGGTGGAGATTAAGGTTTTTATTTAGTAACGGTTTAAGCTTTAGTGCACTGGGCGAGATTTTATAGCGTCCTCTTTTTTACCATGTCTTTTAAAAACAGACAGACTGTGTAATTTGCAGATTTGTGACGCCCCTTTCTGACCAGGGTCTTGGACGGTCGCCTAACCGAGTCTTACCCTAATTCCGGCACTGTTTCTATTAGGTGTGATCTGGCATACCTCTTTGGCTTCTTTTTTGTTCATATAAATGTACATATTCGTATTTTTGGTGCTCCTTGTATGATGTTTCTTTTATGTCAGATTTTTGTATTATATTATACTAGCTTTTACCCACGACACCGTCCGCGCGGAATAAAAAATAGAAAACGGGGTAAAAATTATCCTATGTCCGTTTCCTGGTTCTAAGCTACCTGTCCACCAATTTTCAGTCAAATCGATTCAGCCGTTCTTGAGTTATAAATAGTGTAACTAACACGACTTTCTTTTATATATATAGATTAATATCTGTAGTTATTGACCTAGGTTGCAGAAAACTAATCACCTACTCATGTAAAATCAGACGATTGCAAATGGAAAATTAAATATATAGTTATAGTATCCGCGTTTCGTAGTATTTTCGTACGCGAAAGTTCTTTGATCCTATATTTGTAATTATAAAGCCATGTGATACAGCGATTATGTAAACTTGTTAAGATTATTTACTACAAATTCTTTGAATTAAAGTTCTATTGATTCTATAATCGAAAATTAAATCGATATTAATGACTATTATATTACTAAAATTTTCGGTATATTTTCCTCAATTTGGATTTGAACACTTTAGAAATTATCCACATTTTTCTTAACTTTCTAAAATTATAGATTGTTAAGTTAATTGCATAATAATATATCAAACAAAAATATAGACATTTACATACAGCTTTGAGCGATGTTATCATAAACACCGATCTTATTGGGACAAGCTTTGTATGGAAAAAATGTTACAAAACAAAAATTAGCGTGGGTCGAAAGATATTGATGATAGATAACGTAAGAACTCAACAATATGTAATAAAAACTAAACGTAGTATAAAAATATTCCTCAATCATGAAATAAAGAGAATTACAAGTATCTTGTAATTCTAAGGGGTTAGAAGTAAAGGCAGACCAATTGAGAGACCACTAATATTTTAACGAACATTTTTTATGAATCAAAAAATAATTATAATAGAAAAGTTGGCGTTATTTATGTTTAAGCTTAAAAATTTCCTTAGAGTTTCTTTGTGAGACTTATGTCGGGGGAAATCTGGATGCGTAATACTTAGTACTTCTGTTTTTTGATTTTGATTCTTTTGTTTTTTAACTTTGTTAGGATAATTATAATAACTAGCCTTTGAATCAACACGTACATTGTATCTTTTGTTGAAAATCTACGTATTCAATTTCTGTATGTAATTTTATTGTGTATACTAATATCATAATACAAATAGGAAAAAATTGATCGTTTGTTTGCATTGAATTGGATCTGAAATTACTGAAGCGATTTGAAAAATTCTCACACTGTTGGGAAGCTACACTAACCCCGGGTGACATAGGCTATGTTTATTACTATATATTTTATAATTCCGCGCAGACAAAGTCACTGGCAACTGCTAGTTATTGAATAATTAGATAATAAATTATGTAAGTTATACTATAGATATAATCTTCCTTATAAACATAAATTGTAAGTAAGATATAGCATTTGTAGAATAATCAAATAATTCATAATTAAATGATAAATACGAAACGGTGCCGTTCCGAAAGTTGAATTCAATATGCAATATTCTAAACAAGAATGTTGTTCTGGTGCCTTAATATGAATTAATTATATCTAACTTTAGATAAAGATTAAGGTAGAACTATGTACGGCAGCGGTAGATAACAAGCTCTGCGGTTATTTATTGCTTGTGGTCAGCGCACTCAGTCTATTGGAATTTTAGCGTCAACAAAGACAATGTCTGAGGTGTAATCGACTATTTAATTTAATTTTAAAAGAGGTGAACACTAATTCAATTGAAATACTTAAGGTATCTTGAATAAAATGGAGATGGGAAATTAATGCAAAGTCTAAACGGTTAAGTAGTGCTTTTCTATGTTATAAGGTGGCAAACTAGAAAATGTCAACCTGAATTCGCTGAAATAGAGGAGCGACCGATGCCAATAGACACCCACTATGTATAGAAGATGCGTTGCCTACATTAATTCGACAGAGGAGGAAACGCAGACTTCAACTTGCCAATGACAATGTCTTTTTGGTCATAAACGTAGTTCATATTTAGTTATAATTACTATTTGATTATTTAGTATGAGAAATATACACTAAGGGATGGCTTAAGTAAACATTAGTCTCTGCGTGTGAAATTTAGAAGTTAAAAGAAAAAGTCTAACTGTCGTCGGTAATATCTTTTTACGATTTAAATTAGAAGATGGGAGGTCCAGGTATCCAATCTGTTTATCAAGAAAACTTAAATGATAAGAATCGAATCCCCTACAAAACACCAAGCGACTTTATCGCAGTAAGCTGCAATTACTCTTTTATTTGGGATTAACTACCTTTTATTTGGGACTTTATAATTCGGACCCAATACTGATCACTATCAGATATTTTCGGGACATTCATCGAACGGAAAGATGCATTAGAGCGTACTTTTCATGGAATGAAGCTAAGGAATTTATAAAATTGGAGTGCCTGTAAATATATCCGTTATATTTTTAAACGAATTTTTGTCTGTCTGTCCGTGTTTGTTCCGGTTAAATACCGTAACGGTTGCACCGATTTTGACGGGACTTTAACTAGAAGGTAGCTAAGCTTCAAGTGCGGAAGTAACTAAGACTACTTTTATTTTTCCTGACAAGAATGTAATGTATTTTTTAATTGCTATCTTCTGCTGCTCTCAGAGACGTTAAACAGTAACTTAAGTAGTCTAAAATGTATTTGTGTTCAATAAACAGTGTTTTGGCAGTGGGTACGGTTACTTTACGCTGATATTCTATACGATTCTGAGGGTAGTCTCGTAGTATTGTACGATGCAAATTAAGAGTGCGATTATTTTGAAATTTCCTCTACAATAATAAAAACCTACAATAGAACAAGCGTTAAGATGTTAGGCTCATTGCCAACATCTTGTACGAAATTATAATTCACTTGCATCCAAAACAAACAATGATAGATGGGTTTTTAGTTATCTAACAACTAAAATTGTCCCATAAAATGCCACAACACAGCGATTAAAGTATCTTTCTTTCTTCGCGTGCCCAAAGCGTGAAATAGCTTTGTGTGCAGTGTCTCTAGTTTTGCCTAACTTGCCTGTTGGCCTACAGGTTCTAGATTTGAAACCTATATAGATTATAATGTTTAGATGTTTGTAGTACATATACAAACAAACACATCCATGAAAAAAATACCGTTGTGTTTGTCATAGTAAGGTAATTATTAACATGTGTTTCTGTCCCTTCTGGGTTCGAGTAAGGTACAAAGAGGTTAAATATTATTTCGTATGCCACACATGAATGACACGCGTGGCAACATTGTGTAACCTAGAGTCTTATGATTACGGCTCACTGCACATATAACACGGACAGCCATACAAATTGTTCTAATTTGAATACAAAGTGGTACCATAATTAATACTGACATCAACGCTAAACAGCCTCACCCCTCGTCTGGCGGCTTTACAAAGATTAATGTGTATATTACTCGGTAACCGACGGCATGCTCAGATGCGTCTCAAGGCCGGCGCGCAATGTAACGTATTAAATATAAATTAATCTTTAAACATTACACATGGACGGTTTTATAAAATGTTATATTGCTACGTTTTTAAAATTCAATTTTTATATTCTTATAGACGCCATGACGCCATTTTTTAGTTATAAATGCCATAAAGTCTGAACACTTATTCTCCAAACATATTGACAGAATAGATACAAAAATCCTTAACGTGTGTGTGTTTATCAGAAAGTAAATTAATTATTCGAAAGTGACTCAATTACATTTCCTGCCCACCTATTTACTTTTACCAGATTATCTTTTTATCGCTAACATTTATCGCTCGCTGTGATATATTTCTTTGACACGAGTCTTTTGTCTGGAGATACGTTAACCTCAGTAGGAGCGATCAATCAAACAAAACACAAACGTTAAACGACTTGGCAGGTTTTTGTTTCATACGACCACACGCGCCCAGAGAGGCCGCACGGTTAAGGCCAAACACACACGATCCGGTTTTAACTGCAATCGCATCGATATTGCCGAAACTCACGAGCTCCGTCTGGTCTACACCTTCGACGATCGAACGGCAGCATAAGGTTTGCAGAAGTTGCAAACAATCGGACGCCTTCCACCAACCGTATCGTGAAAATGGAATAATTTTTTTTACGTTCCAATCGATCTAAGCGACGAAATCAGATATTGCTCTATAGATTGTTTTCGTCTTTCAATAGCTGTACTCTTTCCTTACAGAATGTTTTCGTCACATAAAAGATGTAACCATATTTTATTGCATGTGTCGAAATCTGCATTGTACATAAACCACGGGTATCGCTCGTGTATACGGCAACACAGGTAAAATGGATGGTGAGTGTTTGGCCTATACCGGATAAAAGGCATTATAAAACAGACGTGACGAGAGATAACGAATTATGACATTAGTGAGAGCGACGCGGCGCGGCGGGGTAACGAGATATGAAACAAGTTCAAATACACGAGAAGGTCGATGTGATAGCAAAATAAAGTGTGCCAGATTAGGACACTTGGTAACAATAACTAATATCATGTAACAGATATAAAACTTCAATGTTTTGCTGATCATAGTGTTTGATTAAAAAACAAAAGAATCGAAAGATCGATTTTCAAAAAGAAGACTGTTGGTACAATCATAGATAGCAACTAAAGTAATTTTAAGAAGATTTAAAAGGTCCAGAGGTAAGGAGAACCGAAATATAGACGAGATTTCTTCTTTATGGTGGTCTGTTTAATAATAAACTACTTAATGAAGTTGTAATATGATAATACCAACACAATATTAAGTTACTGTGGATCTTAACTTTCGACGGAACTTTACAAAAAATACTATGATCTCAGTTTCCCAAAAGACGGATGATTATATTTTCGTATTATGTTTTGTAAGAATATATCACGGTGTTGATAAACCCTTTATCGCATGGTTATTATACGAAAAAAACATTTCGTATAATTTGTGGGGCCTTGAATTGATAGTATAATAGAGGACTAGATGAAGAAGTCACAAAGTCAATGACTTTTTAAACAATGATATTGATAATGAGTTAATTTACACGTTACATAAACGGCGCCAGAATTATTAATTGTCATAGAACAAGTTTTTCATGTTTGGGTTAAAGATTCCGTCTTTTGACTGATACGACTAAAATACGAAAAAGAAATTAAAACATTAATAATAAAATAAAGAATCTCGTAATATTTTATACGATAGTGACAATAATTTCAACATCTAATTGCGGATACGAAGGTCAAGTTAAAACACGATATAAAGAGATAGTGTATGAGTAATATCGGTTAAGTATTCGTCATAAATTATAACATGAGTGGCCAAATATATATGTTCGCAAAAGAGAATTAAAAAAAAAACACCGTCTATTCCTAATTTCTCTGAATACTTTCTCCATGCCTCATTAAATTCATCTTCAATTTTATATTATATCATCGTATACACTTGTCTGCTCTACTGTGGAACCCAGAGTGTCCACCCGACCACTTTAGGAATGTTGTAGTCTACACTAGTAGACTATTCAACTACTCAAGAAATAGATAAACGAAGCTTACCTAAGGTCCAGCCTCAGTTGTCGGCCGTCGACGGTGAGGTTGTAGTGCAGCTCGTGCGGCTGCAGATGCTCCCTCTGGTGTAAATCACGGCGAGCGCGCGCGTGTCCGTGCGCGTGCGCGTGCTCCACTTCGTGCGATAGCAACGCCCCCTCGCTCGTCACCTTCACGGGCACCGTAACTTGCACCTGCGACGTGTCCAGGTGCTTGTGCGAGTAAATACCTGAAGCAAAATATAGAGTAATCATGTATCCATGCGATTATTATTTTTCCTATGTATAGTCAATTTCCACTGCCGCGGTTATAAATGCTGCGTGTTCGGCTATAGTTCCGTGACTAGTCGTGCTAGTAGAAATAGGCTTTAAACCATTAGATTTTGTCACTGATTGTCTCGCATTATGTTCGCATCGTGTTCGTTGTTAACTCTAGGTGTTGGCAAAGATAGATAATAAAGCATTGCAGTTAATCACATCTGATCCGCGTGACTCTAGTCTAACTATTCAGCTTTTCTGCGATGATAGTTAGTGAACTATTCTCAACATTACATAGTTCAACAATGAAATGATAACCCAGTTATAAATTAATGGAGATTAGTCATTTTGAATGTGGATTTAATGGCAAGTGATTTATGTAATGTTTTTGACCTTCTCTATTGCGTGTATGAGGTTCTCAGAGCCAAGCAAACGTGATACAGCCGAAATAAACAGCAATATATTAATTTGTGGTATGTTTAAGTGACAGGCTAATAATAAATGTTCATGGTCAATTTGGTTTTTTACACTTTTAATCATATAGGCCAAGTATATAGATCGAATTCACATATTTGATTATATACTAGCCTGATTTTGCCTGCGATTTCGTTCGCGGGGAATTAAAAAAAAGTTAATTAGTAAGTAGCCTATGCCTATTTATTAAACTGTTCTGAAGATACACAATACCAAACATACATCCATCCATACATATAAACTTTGTATTTATAATATTAGTAAGAAGTAAGATTGCCAAAATACATACATAATTTCGTAACAAAATTAGCCAATGTGTCGTATTTCAAAATAAATTTATGCCTCCTACATTTTATTTTAAGGTTATAATCAGACGTCAGTTTTATAGCTGATAATACGGTATCCAATTACTGATCACCTGACTTTGCTTTCCACGAAAAACGGAAACTTATCCTCATTAAGTAAACTCAGTAAATGATGACTGAATAGTTTGTGTGTCGCGTTTAGCGCGTGTTTATACAAGTAATGTCAGGCTATGTAATTTGACGCCTTTATGCATCCGTCAACAATAATGAGAGAACTATGCAAAGAAATAGATAAGTAAACTTTGTTGTTAAATGCTTGTTTTTTTTTATATCATCAGGTGGCAAACGAGTAAGCGACCACCCGATTCGCTGAAATAGCGAAGCGACCGCTGCCCATAGACACCCGCAATTGCTGATGCGTTGCCTACCTACCTATATAATTAACCAAGAAAACTACGACGAACTAGGAGGTGAATACGAACATACCTAAACGATCTTCAGTTCTATTTTCATTCTCGCTACAATTATGGACTCTATTTCAGCAAAGGAAAAAGATATTTTTACTACTTGGGATAGCAATTAAAATTTAATTTAAAAAAAAATATATTTTTTAAATTAACGGTTCTATCATAATTATTTATTTTTCACTTAGGTACTGTTCGTTATTAATTCGCATCAAATTATTTAAATTTGAAAGATTTACACCGTTGATTTATTAATAACATATAAAACTTGACTTTAATGGTTTAAATTAACATATTTTATATTTTATAAATAATAAACCCTTCTCATAAATAAAAAAGCTGTTCATGTTACATCTTCATTATATAAACTTTGATAAAATCATTACCATTTTACTTAAAAGGTAGGTCGAAAGTTTTATCAAACAAAAGCAACATTTTTTTTTTAAGATAAGGGAGCAAACGAGCAGCGGGAACACCAAGGTATTCATCTACGCCCATGGACATCTGCAAACCCAGAGGAACCGCAGATGCGTTGCCGGCCTTTGAGATGGTGATACGCTCGCTTCTTGAAATTGGTAATTAAATCTTAAAATAGAATTATAATAAATTACTCAGTGAAAAGGGAAATAATCGATTCATTAATCATTTAAATAATAAGGTTATCAATGTCACCACGGCAGGCAGTGGCATTAACATGTCAACCGGAATAAATTAATGAGAGCTCGCGACGTTCGGGTGTGAACATACTGTGCGAGGTTCAATGCCGCGCCCTCTGCACTCCAGATGGCGCCACATATCCTTAGTGTGAGTTTACACTGACAAAACATATATACAAACGTATACTCTTATCTCAGATGCAAGTTGAATGGAAGGGATGACACATTAGAAAAGCGTTTCAGCAATGAAACCCCACGGTTATGTACTTGTATGATATAGGTGCTCTCTTCGTACGACTACGAATAAAAATAGATTATTGCTTTTCTTTAGATTAATTACTAAATAACAGGAAAGTAGTACATTAGTAGTATATCGTTTAAATGCTATCACATTCGTTAAATAAATAATATATCCGGAAAGATAACCAGTTAAAGGTCAATTTATAAACTATTTTATAAAATCTAAAAACTATAGATTGTGTATTGTGTATGTATTAGGTTTATTTTAAGTTTATTCGTAACTTTAAAATTATATTCATACTAATACTAGCTGTCACTCGCGGCTCCTTCTTAGCGGAAATAAAAAAAAAACATAATCAGTAGCCTATGTATTCTTCCATAGTATGTTCTACATCTATGCCAAATTTCATTAAGATCCGTTGAGCTGTTCCGGAGATACCTTAAAACAAACATCTATCCATCCATCTAAAAATTCATATTTATAACATTAGTAAGAAGAAGTACCTAAAATTTTTACGAATTCACAAAAATATGAACCCTCTCTGCTCTAAATATTACTAATATTATAAATGCGAAAGTTTAAATGGATGGATGGATCTCCGGAACGGCTTAACGGATCTTGATGAAATTTGGCATAGATATAGAACATAGTCGGGAAGAACACATAGGCTACGTATAAATTTCTTTTAATACCGCGCAGACGGCATCTTGGGCGACAGCTAGTATATTATAAACATACAAAGGGATTATAGTATGTATCATTGTGATAATATTGTAGTAATGGTGCGTAAGATTTACTACGTGATATACATTCAGTTAGTCATTACGTATATTGTACACATCATTTAGTAGGCAAAGTTTACTTCCGTTTGAACAAAGGTAGTCGTAATTGGACGTATGACAACGGTGTAAAGTGTTATTATTAACAAGTTAATCAAATAATATATGATATGGTAAATATGATAGGTCTCTGATAAATAACTATGATATAGTTCAACATGTCTTCTGGAGTTATCTTGAGAAAATTCATCACCGCAAGGTTTTACCTTTAAAATAAAACTGAAGGAAAATAATTTTTAGTAAATATCTATTGGGTCTTGAATTTAATTTCGGAATAAATACATCTCAGATATAGGATTTAAAAAATCATTGAGGATAACTGTTTTATAAACAACCTAAGTTTATCTATGAGAATTTATTTTAATAAGTGTCTCATAGCAACTAATGTTTAAACTATCATCAAATGACTTATCAGTGATCGCATGAGTAATTTCTTTGGAAGTAGGATTGGCGAGTCAGCGCATCATTGATGCTAGTTTCACAGAAGCGTACTTTAATGAGATAGTACAGAAAAACAGTGCAGTACTGCAGCCAAGCAACCGAGGCGAGAAACAGTACTGTTATATTTGTTTTTGGTGTACTCTACGCCCGCTACACAAATTTTAATACAAATATTAACGATTACGATACCATGGCGATTGTCACAAATATTCGTGCTAGGCCCACAGAACTCTACTGCAGTGACACACACAGATACGATACTATGTATTCGAAACACAGTGACAATTTTCGTTCTAACAATACCAGTAGGTACTGTACTGTCAACTGTTCTGCCTCATTGTGTCTTCGTGTAAAACAATTATGAGTGAGTGAGTGAATGACACTGGACACCCCGCAGCGGGTGCTACGGCCACACAAGTTTCTCTCGCAGTTTGTACTTTTCTCATGCCTTATTAGTCTCAAAACACATACATAATTCATTGAAGTGGAAGCGAATGAAGTGATACGTATCAGACCGGTTCCTAAGTGGTTCGCGCACATATCATAAACGAAGATGCCCGATACTTATAAGGGATGCGGTCGCTTTAATGTTGTCTTAACGCGCGAACTCTCACGACCACCTTGGTCTGTACTAGCCTTTAGGTCTGTACCTTGCTCCAAATAAAAACCTTAATAACGTAAAGACGCCGAATATTTACGTTAAAAGTCATAAATTGCAAAATATCTCTGGAAAACGCTTTTTTTTCAAGTCCTTTGTTAATTATATTTAGACATCTTTTTGAAATAGAGTAATATACTGTAACAGTATTACTGATGTCGTTTTAAAGTCTTTCTTAATTTGGAATCTAAAGAATGTTATTACATTTCAAATCTTATTTTTCTTTGTATTAGAATTTTAATAATTTTCATATTGTAATAAAAATACAATGAACAATAAACATTACAAAATTGTTTAGTAATAAACAATATCGGTACGCAACCAAAATACATTTTTTAGTTGAACCTTATCCAAAATCTGTATTCGATCCTTGAGATCAATTCGAAGATTATTTTAATTTCTTTGTATAAAACCGAGCACAGAAATTCCATTTCTATTGCTATCTTTAGATTTAAATTTTAATCGAACGGATTAAAAATGTTATGTTAAATATACGAATAAGCAAAAATGGTTTAAGATCGGATATTGATTTCAGCCGTTGAGACATAAATTATTTTTGCGGCATAGTGTGGGTGGCTTCGAGATTTACTCGAGTGTCGTACAGAGGCTCGCCGGTGATTATTCCCCATTATCCGTAGCGCCCTCTAACGAGCCCCGAGAGCGTCAGACCTAGCGCGTGGGAGGAAGTTTATCCGAACGACCACTTAAACTACAATCAGATTTAAAACTAAATAAAAAACAATTGAGTGTTATCTTGTCTGTCCGTGTCAATTAACTTTTTCTATAATTCTAGAAGTATGAAGGTTTGATAGTTATAACAATAAAGATCGAATCTCTCTGAGGTAAATGACCAAATGTGAAAATCATATTTGTGTATGATTTTACGACCGTACACTATATTATAGCAAGCATTATTCCAATTTTCAGTGAACATCGGAACTTACAGACATCTAAAGATATCAATTAAGTGAGTTATATATAAACTAATCTCACAGAAGATCCATTTCCTAGATATTATAAAAAGGTAAGCACGACCAGTACTTTTCTTATCAACTGAAAACGCAGTCATAAATTATCTCTACTTCATACATGTTTTTTATGAGGTTATACATTATCGGTTATGCTAGCCCATTCATGGGATTATCATATAAATTGTGCTTCAGCCAGGAATCGAACCCGTTAATTATAAGCGACATCTCCTGCGTAAATAATCGTATTTTCCACAATGGTATTTTTTTTTATATCGACTTCGTGAATACAAAAAACATGGAATAAAATAAAATAAAAGATAAAGATCTAAAAGCTTTCGGCAAAGACAAAATATTGTTATAAATACTAGATTAAGCACGTATATATATTTTTGATATAATCAAGCACCTTGTATCTATTAAGCGTTGAAACGTTTTTCTTTTGGCAATAAAAAGTGCTAACGACCTTCAGAACAGATAACACTGCGTATAATCTGACTTCTTTTTTTTTCACGCGTTTTATAATGCGGATAAATTAGACATCTTAAATGAACCGTGTTTTAACATTTTAGAATTTATATAATATATATTGCGTAAGGCAAAAAAGTTAAATGAGATGAGAATACGAAACATCACCCTATGTAAGATTTTGGTAAAAATAAAACACGACATAAAGAAGCAAATAGATTAAAAATGTTATAGGGCCCAGCTGTCCTAGTTCAAGAGCCAACGCTTCCACAAAATTATGTAAATGAGTGTCAAAATAAAGCTTTTATTAAATTAAAAAAAAAATAGATAAGCAAAAATAGTTCGAGATTGTTATTGGGTCATCACAACATCTGTTAATTCAATTGTTTAAGCTCTTTAACTAAAAAGAAGTCTAACACTCACTCACTTCACTATTCAATTGTAAAGGTTAAATTATTTAACATTTATTAACCGGAATCTAATACAAGCGTCATTTCTATCTTAAAAATGAAATGCACTAATTGAATTTGCAGACAATGAAACTAATCAGTTTGTAGTAACACGAAAATTTTAAAATTAAAAATGGGTTTGTATGTTTTATTAGAGCTTTATGAAATAAGAAATTATGTTACACAAATTAATCTACAAAACTAATACTTCACTAAAATACGATACACAGATTAGATTTTTTTTTAACTTTTAATTAGTCTGCTACTTTCCATTCGGAGTAGACAGAGATAGTGAAATGTTAAATTGATACTGCATTTCCTTAGCGCGTAGATACAAGGTTAGAAGGATTTACTTGTGCGATAACGTTGTTACATCATCTTTAATTGTATACGTTGTAAGTAAACGTGGAATTATAGTATGGTGTGACATTAACAAATGTTTAAATAGTCCACGACAGTTATAATTTTTACAAGATTAACTGCCGCACTCACAGTCGTACGATTATAGATTTCTAATACTAGATTTAAAATAAAAGACTGTGAGAGTGATCATTAAACGACCCTGAGTAGTAAATAAGTATAACTAATATTTTACTATGGTAGAAAATGAATATAGATTAGAAATAAATCGAATACTAATCTGACCCGAAAATAAATTAAGGCTAAATTCTCAGTTATTGATTACGTAAGCATTTTACTTTAATGGCTAGCAATTATCTTCTCTGTTTTATAAATTTAAATCAAATATAGGGTTGCAAGGTTAGATTGATATAGACAATATAGTGTACAAAAATAAAAAACTAAAACTAAAATTTTGAAATAAAAAAAAACATTGGAATATTTTATGGGAGGAAATCACGTATGTTCTCAATATAGTAAATATAAGGGATAATCTCAGATAACAGATAGCGCGTCACAGCGTCACAGTGGATATTTGATTTGGGGGTATTACTATCTAAATCTAAAACCTATATCGCACGACAGATGACGTGGTTGCGTCATACGTCACCACACCGCTGGCACCTCTCACCACAGATAAGATAGAGCGAGCTAATATTGATTTTAGATAAACCGGATCGTTACACTTTACACTTTCGGTGATAAAACTTCGAGTAAAAGTACGTACAATTACGATAAATGTGACAAATGTCGAGTTGTATTTGATTTACTCTTTAAATTGACCTATTGAGATAGTTTCTTTTTTATTGATAACATTTGATATTTTTAACTTGATTTAATATTATTGTTACATCCGTTTTTAGTTTTCGTTATATTTAAGTTTTAGGTTATTCTGATAAAGATAAAAAACTGAACGATAGCAAAAAAAAACTAATTTTTCAACCCACTGCAATAATTATTGTAAACAAAAACAATATACCGCGGAAGACTGAAGAAAAGTTGTTGCCAACCTTACAATAATATGAAACGGACAGAACGATAATCAGAAGGCAACATGTATAAAATAATATTTATAACAGATCGGTATATTAAGCGGAAGTTAAAAGTTCAATGATCACAACCAAAAGTAAGAGTACGAGGCCTTTAGTACGTTGATAGCAGATCCACTTTTGCGTTTTATGATTATTGACGTACCGACTCGGTGCTTAGGTTATGTTGTGAGGGTATGCTTTCATCTCTGTATAGATATTTTTAACTTATCAGTCTTGCTTTTACAACAGTTGTTATGCAATATTGACCGTAAACTTTAATAAAAACGATATTTGTACTGACTGGGAGTATTCTAGCTGCTACAAATATTAGACTAACTTGATAAATTTTAAAAACTACATGATAGTAATTCGATCGTACTGATATTATAAAAAGGAAAGATTTATTTATTTACTAATAATGGGTCACCATAAAATTTAAAAAGTTAACAGTGTAAGGAGGGAAAAGATTTAGCTATGATAAAATCATAAAAAACTACAGACGTAAATAAACGATTTGAAACAAATTTGACTCCACATTTATATTGTAAAATGGGGCAACCGTTTAAAAGAAAGAAAACGAATCAAGCCCAAATGTTTTATATAGATTCTCGTCATTCTAGATTAAACATTGATTGATTTATACAATACATAATGGTTTCAGACTTGCATACCATTGAGAGTAAAACGAAGCGAGTGAGCCGAGACCCTGTCATCCTAAATCTACGAGCGTCAGGACTAAAATTATCCTTCAAAGTCGATTCTGTAACGTCACTCACGGCTCGTATCCAATTATCGTCCACTCAAAACTCCTGACATTCCAAAACAACTCGAAGCGGTTAGTTTTGTAAAGTTTTAAACCAACTGTCGTCTTCGATCGTTTACGCTCCAAGAGATTATTTAATTTTCTTAGAATTTTTTATTCTTGTGGTGGCTGTCTGAATTTTAGAATGGAAAAAAATAAATTTGAAATACGTGTCATAAGTAAGAACCTTTATAATCAGCTTTAAATATATTTGCGGATAAAAATGATGAGATTCCAAAAAACAATTAGAAACGACTACATTCAGGGTAGGTGTGATATAAGCGCCGAGTTTAACTAAATACAAGTAAACGTGATTTTTAATTAGTTTAAAAAACGTCACACGAAAGTTTAATTACAACAAAATTACAAAGTAAGTTAGTTTTTAAAAATACGAGTCACAGTTAAATAAAATACTCACCCGTATGTATTGTTTGCCTGATGCTATCTTGGATTTCATCTTCCAAGTGTTCAATATGTACTCTTGGCATATGTATATACTTGGCAGTACATCGATCCGTTAGCATTAGGAAGAGAAGCAGTTTGAATATCGAATAACGTACATCCATCTTCCTAAGCACTCGGTAATCTGTTGTAAACATCCTTCACTTCAGAGTCCCTGGGCTCTTATACTATGATTCTAACATACTAGTGATGGGAAACTATGAAACTTTATGTTTGTAATTAGATATCGATAGAGAGTATATAATTCTTCCTCTGCCTTGTTGTAATCTCATCGTAATCGACCTGTAGACAAAGAAAAATAAACATTATTAAATTTTAGTTATTACAAAACGATATATTAATTCCGACCCCACCGTAGTAGGGTAAGGACAGAGAAAATGATGACAATATTGAATCCCCTACTTTTTCCTTCTCTTAGCTATAACTACATCCTTTTTTAAATCTCTATCTTTCTAATGTGAGAAATCTTTATAGTTTTACCCAATATAATTAATCAAAAATGTTGTACGCAAATGTTTAAAAAGTTAAAAAAAAATAATGATGTTTTTCTATTACCTTTAATTTAAACCGACATAAATAATCACTTGAACACATGACTTTAAAATAATTCAAAACATTATTTCTTGATAAAAATAATACACAAATAATTAATTATTATTTAGTTAACTTACAACTCTGCAAAGATATTAAAACTATTTATTCATTGACTTTTCACATTATAAACACAAATATTAGTATTTTAAATAGTTACTATACTCGTATAAATTATAAATATTTGTGAGATGAAATAAAACACTAGTTAATTTTTTCGCAACGTCCCAGCCGGCCGTGCACCGAGGTTGCTATCACCTAAGTGATAATACATCTGTTATATAATTTCAGTTTTAAACTTGATAATTTTATCTCCCGCCCACCAACGTATGCGTGAATTACGAACAAATTAAGATTATCGTTGTACAAGTTTTCTCTGGTAAAATCCAATTTTATACTTCTTAATATTAACCCAGTCATTAATCGACCAGTATGTGAAAATTGCAACCAAGAAGGTTTTAATGCAGAACACATTAAATTTATTAAAAAAAAAGTATGTGATTTAAGCCGCAAATTGTACAAGGCGAGGAACTATAATCGATTCGATCCCTATGTGGAATGATTGACAGACTTACGCGGGTTACGCAAACAATCGACACGGTCAATAAATTACGGTATTTTACTACCAAATTTTTGGACAAAAAACGGCATGACACGTAAAAAAAGAATATTACAAAATAATTTAACATAACCTCGAATTAAACAGTATAACTGTGAGTTTCCATTGCTGAGAACAAGCTGTTAGACAAAATAGAGCAACTCAACTAGAATATTATGACCTAACAAGCTTGAACATTGATGACATGACAGTATGAGCCGAAAACTTCATAATCAAGTGTAAATAAATTAAAAAGAATGTTAAAAATTTTTACAGTCAATATTCAATCTCAACCTATTTTTATGCCATAATAGGTCAACAGTACTGAAGAAAATAACTTGCGAGGTTGATAGTAATCTTAAAACAAAATAAAACAATAATTCTATAATTTTTTGTTGTTTCAACGATATTGACATTGAACAGGCGAACCCTTTTTAACGTAAGGAATGTGTTCTACGAACAAAAAGCAAGGATAGAGTCCACGTGCAACGATAAGAAAGGCGCCAAGCAACGCGTCTGTCCTATACTTACTGTTTTTGTTTCTTTTCCAAGCGGGTTAAAGCGGTGCATGGCGCCAGTATGGATTGTTTACTTTTTGGTGATTACTTTTTTTTTGTTAGAAAGTGAACTAAATACATGTTTTACTTAACTACGAAGTTCTAATTGTGGAGGTCATTATTGTAGTTGTTGTTTTTCACTTTTTATAATGATTCAACTTGTTTTAAATGTTTTGAATTAAACCTTATAATGAACAAAAAGGATATCGAATTCTGTTATGTTTGTTTCTTTGGCTAATATTATAATCTTTTACTTCATTAGGCTGTCAAATTGTCAAATATAGCTATTTGTGGTTAAAGATCTTTATTTCTCTAAGAATTTACAAAATTCATTGTATGAGAAACAAATTATTATAATATAACATACAATTCATATTACACCAGTAGTCTAAGTTTACATACTAAGGTTTGTATATATAAAATTTACATTTTAATAACAAAATTCTTCAGTGTGTTTTTAAATGATGACATTGTTTTTATATCACAGATATATCTAGGCAAATTTTTATACAACTGCGATCCCTCAAATGTTACATTTTTCTGACCAAAATTCGTTCTGGGTTTTGGTAATTTTAATTAACCTTTGTTTCTGGTTTGATATTTAACATAATAATGAGTGCGAATGATTGTAATGGTATATAATTATATACGAAACGTGCGAACGTTATATATTTACTGCAAAACTAATGCAAATAACGTTTTGTAAAGTTGGGTACAACTGAGTAAATTTTTATACGATCTGTTCTTATGTAACCTGTGTTACTATTTGAACTAAATTAATTCTATAGTTATACGTTTTTATGATATCAAGTGACGTATAGAAAGAAATTAAAACCTACCGCTAAGGCTAATCTTTTTAAAACTATAGTAGCCTTTTCTTTAAAAAAAATAATAAAATTATAGCCTATTGAACAGTTAATATTAAATACAAAAAATAAGTATTTGTAATATCTATATATATAAAAGAAAGTCGTGTTAGTTACACTATTTATAACTCAAGAACGGCTGAATCGATTTGACTGAAAATTGGTGGGCAGGTAGCTTAGAACTAGGAAACGGACATAGGATAATTTTTACCCCGTTTTCTATTTTTTATTTCGCGCGGACGGAGTCGCGGGTAAAAGCTAGTTAAATATATAAATAAATAGCTGTCGCCCGCGACTCCGTCCGCGCGTAATTAAAAAAAAACTTAATTAGTAGCCTATGTGTTCTTCTAGACTAGACTATGTTTTATATACATCCAACTAAACACTCGCATTTGTAAAAAAAAAAAAAATTACAAAATTATTAAATTTAAAATTTAATGATGTTATTGGTGTATATGTAATATAAAATTATCTCATGATATAGTATTAATAGTTAATCTTTACAACTCTCTGATTTCCCAGTATCATAGTATCTGTTATCAGTGGTGAGATATCGGTGTGTGAACAGCGCCTAATCTTAGTGCCGACCTGAATCGCGTCTAGACTAATAACGACGTATGACCTAGACTCAAACTCTTCCCACCGGCCTTAGTTAAACAATAGATAAGGGAGATTTAAAGTAGGTATCGCATTTGGGCCGTCGTCATGGAAAGGACGTTTACGACGACCGAGTAACAAAGTTTGTTTTTATTTTACGACAAACTTCTCCGGTTTCATCATATTTTTTTTATTTATTAAATTAACTAGTTGTAAATACAGTAATAAATATTTGATCAATTATTTTAGATGCTTAAAATTTATAGGATTTATTTGATATTCGTTTGTAATAACTAAATTAATTTTGTAAAATTTTTAAATTAACATAAAATTATGATAATGCCTCTGGAACGAACCTGTTTCTAGTTAGTACTATTACTAAAATACTGTAAAAGCATCGTATTATTGTAGACAATACATAATTGTCGTAGACTTTACCCACTTATAAAGCATTCACTTCAAAGTACCATGGCGTCACCATGTCGCGTAGCCACATCGACGCATTTGGTGATGCTTTACAATTAAGGCGACACAACTTTTTACTCAATTGGTTTCTCAAGACATAAGAGCGGGCATGCCGAAACAATGAACAAGGCAAAAAAACAATCCATACGTACATAATGACGAGACAATAATTTATCTCCTATTATGGTCGTTTCGAGACATCGAATAAATTTTGTATTACGTTGAATTATACGTCGGAATTGTTTGTATGTATATGTATGAATGTAATGTTCGGATACGGAATTAACAGTGCTGACACTAATTTATACGCCCTTTACATTTGGTTTATGAATAAAACATAAGAATTGGACGTTTTAATGTTGATTTTTTGAGTAACAGTACAAGACAAGACTGTCGGAAACCGTTTCGGCAGATTACTTTTTCTTCTTTTTAACTTTAAAGAACCGATATGTAAAAAAGGAAGAAGCAATAAAAATAACCGCAGTATTGAATTACTTTGATATTTTATAAAAGCTCGCTTCTTTTCAGTCCATTCTAAAAATTCTTAGTTTAGGAATTAGAAGGAAAGGAAAAATAACAAAAAACGCATCATCATTGTAAATGACTTCGAAGATATGACAAGATCTTTGTTTAATTAGATGAAATGACGAAGTGCGTAAGCGACCTATTTAAATGCGGTGGAGCTATTCCAGATGGCATTAGGGTTGCCAATTTACAATATCCATTTGTTCTAAAACTCTCAACGAAAAACTGACTTGTCAACCCTTGTCTTCGAGGAGGACGACGAAAAATTCGAAACATATTGACCATCCACTATGATCTGAAGACATCGATGTTAAGACTGAATTTGCACTTCCGGATAGAAGCGTCACGTTGTTGGCGCAGAAATTAAGCACAGACTCAAGTCCAAGTTCGATCCCCGCCATGTCCCAATGTGTTTTTAATTTTGAAAATTTCATTTGTATATTTATCGGACGAGATTTAATCTGCACATTTCTGCCAAGAAATCAAAGATGTGTTATCATCCAATCCGCACTGGGTCAGTGTAATTAACGTGGTAACCCTAATATATATGGGGTATGGCTCAAGAAACTCGGTGGGGATTTGTATGAAATTTCGACGAATCCCGCAGAGGTGGCAGCCCTAGGTGGCATCCGTCATCGTCAGGCGGGGCTTTGTCTGGAGCCATTGTACGGACCGGTAGCGCCGGTTGTGTAGCGCCCGACTCGAATTATTGCCCTTTGTCGACTATGCAGCTCCGTCTTTAGAATGTTGGAAATGTACATTTATATGTAGCACATGTTACGTGTATTGTTTTGTTAGTGCTGCTATTAAAATAAAAAAAATCCTTGAGTCAATTCTTGAAGTGGTAAAAACATGTATGTACTTTTAGTTCTCTATATTGCAAGGTATGTATGAATACAATCAAAATTATCAAAACCTTTCTCAACAAGGGTACCTATTTATTCAATACGCGTAAAAAATTAGGGCTGGCAACATCTAAACAATTGTCATTTATTGTAATGTGAAAACACTATTTCTGAATATAAATATAAAAATCTCCTGAGACATTATGTTGCATAGAGTCGTAACAAACAAATATGACGGCGTGCGCCGCGTCGCGCCTTTGACTCGGAAGCGAGGGAACCCCTGATTAGTTGCACGGCGACCGGTATGACCACTTTTTATTACACAGTCTGTGGCCGCGACGGCGTCATTTTGACAGATGCCATTAACAATAATGACGGCAACAAATAGTGGTGCGTAAAGATACAGATTTCTAGAGCGTTAACCAAAAACATACTACGAAATAGAAATTTCTAACAGCAATTTATTAACATGTGCTTGTTAAGACATCGCCCATCGAAAAGCAAGTTAAAGCGACAAATTAATTGACATCGAAGTGAAAGTAATCCTGTCGGTACTAGTAAGTAGTTGTCACGTACGGTTATTGAACTTCGATAGTGCGAGTAGATTATATTAAAATTAGTTTAGTTCACGTCGCCGAATGTAAGACGAGGTTCAAGCGTGCGCCTTTTTTTAATTGAATGCGAAAAGAAAAAGCTTTTAATAGATGGCCAGTGTCACAGATTGTCTAAAAAGAAAACCAAAGAGGTGATTAGCCTATTCTCTTAACAACGTTCAAACATTTGTGTTTCGAGAAATAAATAGAATTTACTTTTTTACAACATAAATGATAACAGTTTTAGTAATTATAGATTTTACGGTGTATTTAAAATATTGCAGATCAAAAATTTGTGTTATAAGTCGTCCATTCACCCATGCTAGCTTACTCAAGGTTATAGTAATGTGCCAATTTAGCACCATTCATCGATTGAAAAAAACGAGGTTATAACTTAGAGGACATGCAGGTCCGCCTCCGTCTCGTGTTGTACAGACATACAAATAGTATTGTTCCAATGATGACATGGTTGAATTGCAGATTGTAAGTTCTACTTAAAAAATATAGTTAATTTAACTAATTGTTATTGGATGCTATTTTAACTAAGAGAAAACCAACCGAGCGTGAAAAGTTGTTATACATGTTGTTTGTACAACCGACGTTATTACGCTTCGAGATATGAAAAGTTATAAAATTATCATTAACGATGAACCTATTCAGGCCGTTTATGTTATCTAACCAGTTTGGCAGACTGGAACTTCGGCTTTAAAGCAATACCACGTATACTCTGTGATGACCAACCGCACTCAGTGTATTCTCAGATCAGAAGAAAGCAGTGAATTCAGATATGACGGCTTTTAGAGGTCACACAGAAGTACTAAATACTGTTCCGAATCTCCGCCAGGAAATGAGAAGGAAGATAAGATGTCAGATCAGATACCATTTGTAGGTCTGTCAATAAAAAAGTAGAAGAATAAAATTATCACAAACATTAATTAAATTATATAATATTCAAACATACTTTGTGTTACGGACTGCAAAAGTGATGTTTTGTTAATATTTATTTTATGTACTGGTGATTAGAAACTACCATTGAGTCAATATGATCAGATTGGATCAAATTATAGCACGTGATATCTTCATGGTTGTCTATTGGCTTTTGTCTTGGAAGGTACGTAATCGGTCAGGTAAAATGACGCTTACGCCTGAAATACGCATTGTGAACTACGAGTATGCACCGAAACGTTTTATGCACACAACAAAACAAGATCGATTAGAAGTTGTTATAAGATAATTGTAAACAGTGGTTGCTAGAGTTACGAAGAATATTTTTCGGCACCAAATGGTCGTGAGTGCAGATTTCTCATACTAAATCTAAACTAAGAGACTTCTTTAGTGATAATTAAACGATTATGAGTTCAGAAGTTAAACTTTTAATTCATCAACCTTTAGGTGCAAGACAATTCAATAGAGTCACAAACAACTAGTCCTCTTTCAATCGTTCAGGTTCATTTTTTTGGGTACGTTCACAGATTAACCTTAAAGTTTCGTTTGATTTCTAAAAAACTAACACAAGTAGCGTCCGGGGCGTTCACTTCGAAGTCCATGTTATGACACTACTGTGCTTGTTTCGAATGACAACTCGTGAATTCTCAGAATATCGATTTAAGATCGCATACCAATGACTTTGATACTTATGCCATCTTCACACGAGGGTAACAGTGACAGTAACAGGACAGTAGACAGTGCAACAGTACTAGTTTTTGAATGCACATTTGTTATATGACCCGGTGGACACAATAACTCATTAACGCCTCCCTGTAAATGTCAACAAAATATGACAAAATGCTTTTTGCTTGCTGTCTCTTCTTGGTTAAGTTTACACATTTTCAGACTGAGAACTAAACGCAATAACAGGGCTCTCACTGGGCCAGATAACTTTGTTGTACTATACTGTCAAACAGTACTGCTCTGTCTCGGCTTTAGCAATACTTCTTGAAACAATAGCAGTACTGCAGTCTACAGCTCTGAATAACAATTCTACCCTCGTGTGAAACCGGCATTAGAGCGTGTGTGAGCGTCGTACGTGTAGGATGGGGTTTATCGGCACTGTAACGAGTACATTCGACCTATGTTATGTCCCATTGTATTCCGCATTTGTCGATCGAGATCGACTTTATTCGGTTTACAGAGATATTTGCATATGATTCGAGTTTGATTCGATGTTTAACAATAGCTACATAGAAAGTGGTACAACATAGCGAAGGTATTCAGGTAAAGAGACAATTAAATTTAGAGTAAGACATTTTCAATTAGCTGCGTACGCGTTTATATATCGAACAAGTTATATTGTTTACGTAATCGAGGCTTAATAACATGTGTGGAAATTTTAACATCAGCGTTATTATTAGGTATCTATACAGTGTCATACGATTTTAGACTGATCCAAATATTTCCCATAATAGCATTGAAAAGAATGTAAACGGTTCAAACTATATATCTAGAAATAAATTCCAAGGGTCTAGGATGTTTTAAAAATAGATTTTAATATTATGTGCACGAATTTTTTTTTACCAATGCAATCGCAAATAGACGTACGAGTCATCAGAACTTAAGCTGTAACCGCATGCTGCCACATTTACAACACCAGCGGAAATTTGGATACGTTTAGAGCATTCAACTCGCATAGAAAAAAAATACTATCAGATGTGGAAGAGAAAACAGTAGCTACATTAAAATGTGATTTAAAAAGAAGTTATAAAAGTAAAAAAAACTCTTTAAAAAATAATACGTACGTATGTTAGAGCCCATACTTGATGTGAAAATACTTTGCTATATTTGTATATATACCGGTTTTATTGTAAAAATCTTAATAGGCCATAACTATGTGGGACTCGCCATAGCGTACGAGGTACGCGTGTAAATTCACAATTCGTCTAAGTATTTACCATCGACTTTTAAAAGACAGGACCTGTCAAGCTCACACATTCCACTCAGTCATATAAAAACGATCAATAACTTACTTGTGGGCTCGTTAAATTTTTGACTCAGTATGCGTTACTAAAGACATTTCAATTTTACTATATATTAATCAGCATGATATACACGTGTGGGATTGTCATCTTTACCTGACTCCGCACAATGTTGTAGAATTTATTTATTACACCGGCGGATCATTGCCTAGTCCGTATCTATATAGTCAAAGATTGGCATACTGTATAATGGAATACATTTTCTTTGTAACTAATCAGTTTTAATTATAATAACGATTAAACTTAGGAACTAGGACATAGGACACGGCCTAACTGCCGTCGTTTCCAATCTAGTAAAAACTAATTCACTCAATTAAATTCATTCGATAAAGTTCACGCGTAGTTCAAATTACACCCACGTTGACCCATACAAATGTGAAATAGTGCATAATACAGCTAAGATTTCTAGTAGATGCTTAATGGATCAAATTATAAATATAAATGTACGTACGAAGGATCGAATTTAAAAGCGAACAGTCGTTTGAACGGTTCGTAAGCATTGAGACGACGCGGTAACAATAACCAATAGGACGCAGCTTTTAAATGTATGAAAAAGGTCGATCAATGGTACAAGACTAATTGCTTTTCAGTATTATGCCGTGGTTTGTGTAAATCACTGCTCCCTAATTGGTTATTTTGGTAAGAAGGGACGGATTGTCTCGTTGCAAGGAACAAGGTAATTTATCTGTAAGTGGAACACCGCGAAGGGCCCTGACTGTACATACTGTACCGACCCTGACAATTCGAGGCAGTCAGTTCGTAGTACTCTTCCATACATATCAATTAACTGTCATATCAGAATTTACTCTCTTATTGTGCACTCTCCTTCACACAATCCATACGTACTTTCTTCGGACTTGCTCTACCTTTACACCCATCTACATTCAATCTCATTACCTTCTTATTTATGTACCCATTACCTTTCCAGTTACGAAAAAGACAGTATATACAGCATATTTGTTTTGCGTTGTAGACAATGGCTCAACTAAAAGTTTTGTTAAATTATATTTCAAAATATATAATGATTATTAATTCCACTAAAGTTGCTTAAAATTTTGTTTTAATCTTTCTAATTCTCTAATAATACATTATTAAGTCCCTACGGAAATTAAATTAGAATTATGTTAACAATTTTGAAGATAAAGATCGATTGGAAATTGAACTTAAACTATTTTTAGTTAAGAATATAATAGCTAGATTATGGTCTCAGAAACCTACGATATATCGGGCTTAGTCATTAAATTCTAACATCAATATACACATAGATTATTTATAAAATTATGGACAATTTATGTTATTCGATTTTAAAAGTCAATGTTTGGTTGTATTGTAAAATATATCATTCAATTCTTTCGTAAGCGCTTGACAACAATCACACTTGATGTTGAATGACAATTTGACCCATTCATGCTTCGCCTTGAAGACACCCACGTCGTACTTACAATAAAATTCATAAGATAAGTATTACAATTATACCTACCGATTGTAAAACCCAACGGGATTTTCTAATATGCATTATAATTTGAATAATTTACTATAATTCAATAAACTAAATTTTAGGAAACACGAACATGTTCATAAATACATACTTTAACAAATAACACACTCGTTTTTGGGGTTCCGTAACTCGAAAGGAAAAACGAAACCCTTATAGGATCGCTTTGTTGTCCGTCCGTCTATCTGTCTGTTAAGACAAGTCTGTCAAGGTATTATGCTGCAATTTATATGAAATACTTAGGTCTACTGTCCCTTGGAGCTTATTTACTTATATCTTACTTAGATATACTTGTTCATTATCTACAGGTTTGTACAGAATACTCGGTGCGTAAGTGCGACTCGCACTTGGCCGGTGATTTAATAAAAGAAAACAATATAATTAACAATGATAGAAAAATAAACTAACATTCTATCAACGCTAGCAAAATTACCATTATTTGCTCAATAAAATTCTATACTAATTTTTAATATGTTTACTTGCAAAGCACTAAGAAACGATGTAGTCATTAAATCCGTCCCTTAGTGTAGGTTTCTTTAAGCAATAAATACTTTGAATGTAGTAGTAAGATACCTTGACCAACTCCTTGGTCTTATCCCACTCAAGGGTGGACGTAAACGTTTTCATAAACCTTAATGTTTTAGCTTCATTTGTTATAACCGGCCGCTTGCCTGTCGTAGTAATGATTATTTAAGCAAGTTTATTTAAACTCTACATGAAAAATCACTACTACGCTAGTATCTCTAGTATGTCTGTCGTTATTCTTAAATAATAAAATCTCTGAAGCTGTATCGACTTTAGTAAAGAGTTTAAGATGAAACGTATCATCAGATTTTGTTATACGATACTAGTTAACAGTGTTAAATTGCTGCTTACCTTGTAATATTATGGTGAATGGACGCGGACATTAACATATTGAGGGGACGATTAAAAAAAAACTTTAATATAACTTTCGTTTTTCAACCAGTTACAAGCAACCTTGTACGGAATGGTGCATGTTGAACATGTTTTTAGACTACAAGCTCATCCGTTCTCTTTGTACCTACGCATTCAAGCATTGCATGTTTAAAGACAGTAAGTTGGCTTTTATGTTCTTTTGAGTGATTTCAACATGTCAATTGGTACCGGATGATTTCAACTATATAAAAGTATACGCCTAAACATGCATTCACTTGTCCTTGACAATCCGGCCCAAAGGTTTGCACTCCTCCGCGAAATAACGTATAAATAGTAAAATCGACTAAAATATGAAGACAAAAATTGAATCTATCATACATAAACAAAACACAACTGGAAACTCCCTTCCGGAAAAGAAATAAGTATAAAACTGATATAAATGTTTAAAAACAAATTTCAGCAAACGTTATTGTTGGTTTCACATAGCATTATCACAATCATTTACTTACAAAAAAATAGAGACATCAATATTATTGTGTTTCGAAAGTGGTAATCGGTTAGATAGTAGAAACATAAAAGATAAGTTTTATAATCCCCCCCCTTCTAAAATTCGGAACACAAATGATTACTCAATTATAACTCAATGCTATCTTAAAAGTAGAAGAATTACGTAGATGGACGTATGATATCTTATCAACAGCTCAAGTAGCTTACGTTTTGATAGTCCCACAATTACAAGACAGTCCGTCACTATGTATGGACCGAAACGTTAGAGAGACTGATAGTTATTATATGTGATCGTGATAAATAAGTGATGTATTTAATAAATAATATTGAATTAAGATTTTAAATAGTTTAAATGTAACCGCTGATCATATCAATATTGCTAGTAGATGATCAATAAATAATAACAGCTGCGTCGGACGTTCGTGGCGCGGTATCTCCGGCTGTCTCATCTCTTATTGTTGCCGCCCACTCGCGCGATCTCAATACTGGCTCATTTCAGTTCTACATTATTGTAAATATAGTCCTACTTGCCTGGTTACTATATTAAGGTAGGTTAACACGGTGTGATTCAAACGACCAAGGATAGCACACCACGCACAAATATCACGATTATTTTTTGTTTTTACATGACCATTATCCCACTTCATGTTAAGTAGTGATGTGGTCAAAAATTACACGTCAATAAAGTTAGTAAATATACGAAGGTTGTAGTGAATCCGATGTTCGCTACCACACGCAACTCTCCACGGTGGTGCGTAGCATCTCATAGGCCGGTAGAATAACGCACGGTGGAAACCAACCCTAATACAGTTAATAGTACAGCACAAACAAAATGACTGCGGTTTCCTTTATTTTATGTCGGTAACAAGACAAATGAGTGATCTTACATGGCCAATTTGATTTAAGATAAGATTCAATTCAGATAACAGAATAGATATAGGATCTGTTTTAAAACCTAGCGATGGAGAAAAGCTGTGAATACTCGAATCCCATACATATTATGTTTAAGTTTCAGCCATCAGTTTGCTTTATATTTTTAGCCGACTTCAAAAAGAAGGAGGTTATCAATTCGACTGTATTTTTTTTTTTTTGTATTAGAAACTTGACTTACAGTTCTACTATCATCTCAGTTAGCCACTTCTTTATTAAAGATGTAGATTTTTTAAGCAAAATCACTTTTAACTGTTATCAATTAAATTCGAGTAGCAGTATTTAAACCGATTTATTTAATTATCAAACCTCTTTACACAATCATCGTGGTTAAACACTGGTTTGTTATAAAAACGATTTATAAAGATTGCGTAATACAAGTAGCTTGCATAGCTCTATTTAATTTTTGATAGCAACACTTTCGATAAGATAAAAATCTTGACAAATCTATCTGATCAAATCATTAAAAATGGCCTCATTAAAAAGGGGCCCATATTAATGTGTTCATTATACTATGAAAATAATTAAATTATGTTTTTTAATTAATAGAAAAATTAAGTTGATTTTATAATAGTATCCTTGTGCGTGATAATTTGAATTAATTATAAACGGTTATTTATATTAAAATAGGAGTAGGCAGAAGTAATTACTGTACTCATCAATTTTCAATGTCAAAACATCTGTACAAAAAAGAATCGTTATCTTTTTTATTTCCAAGAAAATGTGCGGGATAATAATAAATCATTGTACAGGAGTTTCGGCAGTGAAAATCACCGTTAAGAATAACTTCCATTCAATTTATAAATGAGGTGCGCTTCGTTAAACAGGTTAAATATCTAGGAAATATTTTGATAATGCTATTTTACTATGTTTATTTATTTTAGCTCAGTGCTTTTATACATCCCACGTCTTGTCTATTTAAAAGGATAAACTAAGAATACTGGTAACTGGTTGGAACGGGAAAAGGACGTATAAATCTCTTGCAGATTGTCAAGAGAAAATCTAGAAACGATGCTGCAGAATGTTTCGAAAGACCGTGGGCGGGCGGATTTATATACTTAGCCGCGTGTTACTGTTAAGAATGTTTTGTGGATGGCATTTAACAAGCCAACTACGATATAACAATCATTAAACACTAATAAAGTACAATATCTCGCATTCGTGTTATAAATACGTAGTTCAGGTGACGAAATGAGGCCACTATATTATTAAATAATTTTAAACTGTTATCTTATATATATAAAAGAAAGTCGTGTTAGTTACACTATTTATAACTCAAAAACGGCTGAATCGATTTGACTGAAAATTGGTGGGCAGGTAGCTTAGAACCAGGAAACGGACATAGGATAATTTTTACCCCGTTTTCTATTTTTTTATACCGCGCGGACGGAGTCGCGGGTAAAAGCTAGTTAAATATATTGGTCAACGAGAGAACGATGATTTGTCTTTATTGATTTCTAGTTCCCATTGATACATCTTATGGTATTGTAGATTGTCACCTGACGAATGTTTGTTAAATACAAATGGCACTATTTAGCCTTCTAAACAAAATAATGAATACTGTTACTCTAATAATTTTTAACTTATCTTAATTGTTTTATCTCATACGGAGTAAAATAAGATACGAATCTACATGATATTAATTTCCTTATTAAGTTTTAAATACGAGACGGTCTTGAATATTATAGACACCAATTCCTACATAAAAATTAGAACAACTTTTACAAGTGTGTCAATAAATTATCGTGGGAATATAATTTGTTTCCACTGTTGACATCAATGTGAATTTTTAAACAGGTAATAATTAAACATCGCCATTTTATAGTCTCTGCAGTTGTAATAAAAATTAGCGTTAATTTCTACGAGTTGTCGTGAACTATGCCTGCCATTGTCGAGGACATTTATTTCCTACCCAATCCGATGAAATGTCATTCGACGCATCCAATGCAATTAGGTCGAAAATTCGTCATAAACAATACATACTTATAAATTATACCTCTTACGGTGACAGCTGATAGTTTATCCTAAAGTGGGAAGCGAATTAAATTCATTGACTATAGACGTAACCTGATTTGTAAATATATTTACGTACATCTTACACATACGCGTAAACATCGCGAGAATTGACCAATGAGATTGACAAAATTGATAATGTTTGCGACAGCTAGACGGTGCGAAGACTATTATGTAATGAACTGAAGAATGTAGGAACCTGATCACGGTAAACTTTGACCTTATCGTATATTGTGAAAGACGTGTAACAAGGAGAACTTGTACGTAGAAGTAGGCTTAAGGAGAAGTGGATGTGACAACTGAAGATAGATTACGAAGACCAAAGCTTGTTCGTTGACCCCACATAGATTTTGGTAAGAACAATATGTATGGTTGCTGTGAAAAAAAAAAACAGATTTAGAAAACAATAATAAAGGCGTATCCACTCTGTCATTAAACTGTAACTATGCCGTGATAGTAAATTGACATGTTTAAAAAATTCCAAAGTTCATTGAACATATATCCGATATTTCATAGACTAAACACTAATTTGCTTACAGATTTTTATGCTTGGAAATTTGTTAATTTTTTATCGATTCCATATAAATACGACATTGCAATTACGAGTCTTATAGTCAAATGTCGGTTGCTAAGCTTAAAATAAATAGCGTAAACAAGATTTATCGATATTGATATATGTTATTTGGATTGTGTTTTATTTAATACTAGCTATCGACCGCAACACCAACCATGCGGAAAAAAAACTATATGTCTTTTTGTTCTTCTAGACTATGCTCTACCTCTATGCCAAAATTCATCGAGATCCATCCAGCAGTTGTTCTGGAGATACTATTCTCATAAACATTCAACCATCCTTCTATCCATCAATCCATCCATTCATCTAAACATTCGCATTTATAATATTAGTAAGATAAGTAAGATGTGGTCATATTTTAGTGGATAGCTGTTCAACATAATATCTCTATGTCCACTTCGAATTACAGTCATATTGTATTTTATGTCAAAAACGATACGTCTCATTTGACTTTTTAAATCTTAGTACAAGATATAATGTTCGTAAGAAACGGGATTCTTACCACGATTAGGCTGTTTGAGCTCCCGACATTTCGGCACAGTTGCATGCGCCATGTTCACGGGTTGACGTGACGCCTATTCGTGGTAAGAATCCTGTTTCTTACGAACAGTATATTAGTAAAAACCACGAAAGTTTGAAGCTACTTAGTACAAGATGTTTATCGAAAGGTTAAAACCTTAAAATAAATTTTGTTACAATAATACGATTAAGTAATCATTGAAAGACGTATGATTTTGTATATTACAAAGAGACAAATGTTCTAAAAGTCATCGAACCGGGTTCAGTGAATATAAAGTAGTATAGATACGAGGGTCAAGATCGTGTTGCATATTTAAATAAAATTAACATATTAACATATGTTCGCAATAAATGGGTTTTACACGACATACATAACTTTTATACATAGATTTAGATAGTCTATACTAAGTTAAAAGTATAACGATAGAGTGACTGATTAATTGATAGTCAAATAAATCACAACGGCAGATAAATACTAATAGGTTTTCAAAGGACAATTATGTAGCCAATATAATATGTATAAAATATAATTGATTTTGCTGTTTTAAGATATTGCAAAGAAAATTACACGATTCATAGTCAGTCCCTGCGGAAGAAAAGATATATAATTAGTAGCTTATGTATTCTTCCAAACTATGATCTACATTTATGCCAAATTTCACCGAGATCCATTAAGCCGTTCTGGAGATACCTTCTAACAAACTTCTTTAAATTCTCTATACTCTTTCATTTAGTAGCAATCAGAAGTGATTTCGGGTTATTTAACTGGACGAAATGCAAAGTAAGAAATTAGTACTCCATAAGGACATCTCAAAATACCGGCATGTAAAATAGCAACGACTTGCCCCTATTTTATTTATATTCATGATTTTATGCGTAAAAGTTTGTCATAAAAGGGAGTATAAATAAACTGGGCGCGCATTAAACCGTAAAGGTCCAGTTATAAAATGATAATGACCAGCGTATACGTTACTATCATAAAAATATACAGTACATTTGTTTGAGCTCGCTGTGAAATAAGGCGATTTATTTATAGATTTATAGATCACTGGATGTATGTATTGAAAAAATTCTCTAGTCTTTTACTAATGTAGGAAGACAACACTCATTTCTTTTGCACATTGAGAACAAATATGTGAAAGTGTCAAAAATGTGGAAAGCGTTTCTGGACTATGAAATGGAAAATACAACTAAACATTTGTTGAATTTATTTTGTAAACGTCCATATTTTTGTATTTGAATACAATGGTTTTGCACCATTCTATTTGGTAAAAAGACTCTCATATGAAATACATAGAGTTGGTGACCTACTATCATAACGTCCTTTGAACGATAAATTAAAAATGAAAAATATTTATTAATTCACACTAAGTTTACAATATTCAATGTTGCCTAGTCTTCTTAACTAGTAAAAACTGTATTTAAGGAGCAAAGGAAATGATAATGTATTTTGGCAGTGAACATAAACAGAATAACGTTTGCACTGACAAAGTAGCAGGCGACCGCTGTTTATAAAAATATATTTATTTATTTCGAATTTGATCGATCTTAGGTTAGCAATAACAAGCGAAAACGCCTGCGTAGATGTTAGATCTGTCGCCGTCTGTTTAGATAGCGTTCGAATCATTTTCGTACTCGTATTTAAAATAATCTTTGGAACGATTTTAAGAATCGATTATTGGATTCACACTTGATAAAACTTTTATTTTTTTAAAAAAACACTTAAAACTATCAATTCTGTGAAAATATTTTCGCATTACGCTTTCTTGCGCTTACAAATCCATGTAGTAAATCCACCTATCAGCGTGCAGTTTATTTTTGACTCAACTACGAGCATCTGTTTTACTCGATATCTAATTTCCATGGGCCGAGCAACCGCAAGTTCAGGGAAATCAGATGAGGAAGCTGTAAAACGTCCCACGTATATAGGCCAATGTGTCAGACAGACAGACCGTTCACCCGGTGCACTCTATGATTTAGTACAGTCCTGTCTATAAACTATAATATCTAGAATATATTTTTAATATTTGTTTATTAATCTGGTCAGTCAAATATGATAAAGATATTCAAAAGAGTAGGAAAAAATTAAATAAATGAAATCAATAAATATAATTTTTTTATCATTTTCGTTACCATACCGATCCACTCGCAATGATGTTTACTTTGTGATGATTGTGGGTTTCCACTGCTTTAGCAGTTGAAACCCAACATTACATGACAAGACTAACTGCTCGCGACTCCGTTCACGCGATATAAAAAAAAACCTTACTTAGTAACCTATGTGTTCTTCCAGACTATGTTTCATCGAGATCCATTGATCCGTTTTGGAGATACCTAATATCCATCCATCCGAACTTTCGCATTTAAATATTAGTAAGATCATATTTAGGAATAAGATATCTTGTTTATAATTATTTAACAACCGGTAACGCATTATAACCGCAAACGGCGGTTGATTTTATTGATTTTACCTACTTTATTTGTATAAAATCTTTAAATATGGTACAATTTTTTCTTGTCAATGCCAAATTTGATTACAACGAATTAAATCAAATTCAGACTAATAAGTTACTTTAAACCACGGATCCCCAAACGATATTGGACAAGTGATCCCTTTTCCAAAATGAACTGTTACAAATTACCTTATTATTATTCTGTCTCCGCCTGGCTGGTTTTTATATGATAGATAAAGTAAGTAAATAATAATAAAATATAAAGTAATAAATATACTACGTGTTTACGATATATACATATATATAAACCCTTAATTACACACTATACCTGGATATATATAACTGGGATTCCCTCAATTATTATTATAATTTTTCATTCTGACTTAGGTCAATAGAAGACAGAGTGAGAATAAGCAATGCTTTAAGTTCTATATCGACCCCAAGAGGTCGTGGATATCGACAACTTTGGGAATCCCTGCAACTGTAAACCGCAAGTCCGTATTGATCTTGTGAATGTTGCAATTAAATTTTTTATTATCAAAACAGAAAATATAAATAATTCATGTTGACGTCTGATTTTAAGGTTATAACCTTCGTCGTTGAGTCAATGGAAATCAGTTTTGTTAAATACCCATTATTGATAGCTCTTACATGTTTACAAATGTGTCACTTTTATAACATTTTAATATTTATTCACTTTTATTTCTGGTATGACGATAATGGAAATAAAAATGTACGCATTTGTATGTGAGTAGACGTAAAAAGATAGTTGTGGTAGTTGATAAATTGCCAATACCGACTACTTCAATATTTATATTGAATTAATTATTTATAGAATGATTTATGACTAGTTTTGATAGTCATTTCATAAAAAAAAACACTTTCACGCCTAAAAATTAGCATTAATAGTTAACCGATGATACATTTTTGAGGTCACGTTATGATTCTACTAAATCTGTTAGTATCCACAAGTAATAATTAATAAAAATATATTTTAATATAATTACATACTAAAATGTAACTAATTTTATTGATTAAGTTAATATAAATTGTGAAATACTTTAATATTTAGTTAAAATGGTACATAAATAAGATTTCACCGGAAAAAATGACAGAAAACATCGTCCACCACTATAACTTTTTTGCTTTATCGTAGTAATAACTATAATGGTCAGACGAGATGTAATATTTTCAATAAATATGAATGAGTTGTCTTTATCACGTTATAAAATAATAATAAACTTTGTTGATTGCATTCTAAAGAAACAAACACAATAAAGCGACATGCAAATTCAAATTAAGATTCGATTGTAAAATGCATAATTCTTTGACTTAAATTCTTTCAATTAAATTATTAAAAACTAGCTTTTTCCCGCGACTCCGTCCGCGCGGAATAAAAAAAAAAGAAAACGGGTTAAAATTATCCTATGTCCGTTTCCTGGTTCTAAGCTACCTGCCCACCAATTTTCAGTCAAATCGATTCAGCCGTTCTTGAGTTATAAATGGTGTAACTAACACAACTTTCTTTTATATATATAGATAGATAATAAAACCAAAATCAAACATACCCTGTGTCGTAGAATAGTTGTCAGAGAATAACGATTTTCATTTATTTTGTTCAATTGTTTAATTAGTTCTTTCCTTAATTAATTAATCTGCGGTTTTCGTGACAACGAAATACGAAAATTATGGTTACCATATAATTAATGCTAATAATAAACATCATTAGTAACTTTTCAACATTTTCTACCAGAATTATAGAGCATCTTTCAAAAGGTGTAAGAGAAACTAAAGATTTTTTCTTCGAATTATTAATAAAGAATAGCTGGAGTTTCTAGGATTTTGACTACGTGTTAACTATTATTAAATTTATTTTTCGCAGCAAATGGTAACAAAAGTTCTGAAGCTTAAATCTAGATTATCTTTTTATCTTTATCGTTTGTTTCAAATTAATTTAATTTAAGCGAGAAAAATGTAAGATACTACCTTTACCTATACCTCCAGATAAAATAGAGTTTAATATTAAATCTCACAGAAAATTTAACCCATCTTATAACAGCTACATTTCTTAACTACTAAGGTACTTTGTTTAGATTTCTGTCTTTTTTTTAATGATAATGCAACAGTTTATGTCAGACAATACTTTCCCCGCTGAGAGGCGCTACCGTCGACAAAGCGATGTCGTAAGACGCGTCGAAGGCTGCCGGGCCAAGTTCACGATCGCACGTTCAATGACCGTTCTTATCGTGACAATGCAATGCGATACTAAAGGGAATATTAACTATTCTTCTAACAATTATATATTCAATTATGTCATATGCTACACTCGGACACCTTCCATGGTTACTAAGGGTGTTGATATTCATTAAGATCAAACCCCTAATTTAAGTAGAGGAACGTCATTTCAAACATGGCGAACAGTACATCTCACTTTTTTAAATGCTTCACTAAATATGTAATCATTGGAGAGACTTTTTATCCGGACGAAAACAGCTAGCAACTTATGAGTAAAAGCAGAACAGAAATAATAACTTATAATTCAATTGTTTTCAACTTTACATTGTGCAGTCGGCGATTGCGGTCTTTTGTCTTAAACACGACAAAGAAGGTTACTCTTCCGGTACGTTTAGTGCCAAAAATATGAAACGAAAGTGAAACCAGACATCTTCATTATTCACGGCGTATTATAAGCGTAATTAGGGTTGCCATCTACACTTTATTATTATTAATTATACAGTAAAGAGAACAATATAGTACGTAAAAATAATTTAACATAATTTAATTTGTTTAGAATTAATTTGACATACTGAAATAGTCGATAACCTATTTTTACTGTCGAATAATCTCTATGAAAATGCTTTTTATCTGTTTAATCATTTGTTGAATATTACAATGTACAAAACAGTGGCAACCCTATTTTTAAACCAGCCGCGTTGTGAAGCGGCCTTCAGCGGGGCCACGGATCCGAAGCGGGTTCACGGTGAGGGCTACTTTTATTGCTACAGTCCATTTAGACCATATCAATGACGCAATGCTATTGATTATATAGAGCATCTCGTCTGTTACCACAATATTACCAAAATACCTAAGACGATATTTGGTAATTCCACTGTGAAAAGTAACAGTTTGTCACACAATTATCAACGAAAGAGATTGACATTGTGTGTCTGTGAATTCAAGCAATTCATTTATGTTAGCAATAGCCCGATAGAGAACTCGTTAAACAAATTCGATTGAGGCCACACGTTCGTAGACTTTAAACGAAATAGCTCTCAAGAAAGTATCGCGGAAATTAACAACGACACTTTAATTGATATAAATAGTCCGTAATAAGCGAGACTAACATACAGCCCACATTTTTCAGACTATAACGGCACGGTTACCCAATATGAGGCTCTGTCTACACATAAGGCGCTAAAAGGTTTTAAATTGAAGCCAATTAATGAAAGATGTTGCTCGAAAATTATAGAACACACCAAATATTAATTGATTTTCTTAGAAATCGATCTATTTCGTAAATTCGCTTATGAAATTTTTGGAACAATTTACACTTCGATTTTTAAACAATACAGTTGCTAGTGGTTTTTAACCACCACTAGCAACATTGCTGATGTGACAAAAAATGAAATTAACACATCTGAAACACAAGTCATTCACCCCAAAAATATCTACGTTTTCATCTTTTAGTTTTAACCGTATTTGATAACTATATACTAAAATAATTATTTTAAAACTATAAAAATATTTATCATTAATAATTCAAGTAGATAAAAATTACTATACAAAGTTCTCGATTAAATTTATCGAATATTTTTAATTGTTATGTTTTTTCCTTAGGTCAATTTACGTTCGATAACCTTAATGTAATTTGTAGGCGCACAGTCTCTATAAATAGATTAAAAATTTTCAATAAAAAAAATATCGCGTTTCATTCTATACCTTCATTTATTCAACGAACAGATTTTATGGCGCCATTTTTATACTATAGCGCTAACGTTAATAAATCTTAAAAATTACATTTATTTTTATTTTGAAATATCATTTAGTTTTATCAATCGAGATAGCTTAAACAATAATTGTCTTCATTTTATACATAACAAAAAATATATTTTCTTGAATTGAATAAGGTATAAGTAACAGTTTATTATATTTTAATCCTATTTAAAATGATTTCGTTATTATTTATGTTGTTTATTTATGTTATTATTATTTAAAACTTAATTCTTATAGTTTGTAGTTACAATATTACGTTGCTACAAGAAGTTTAAGTAAATATAGAGTAAATGCAGTTAAATAAATAAAACATTAATGTTAGAGAGAGAGTTTATGTATTCAGCTGAATTTAAAAATTGTGTCACGATAGAGAATAAAAAACAAATAGTTCGTAAACTAATTTTTAAAAGGTAATCAAATTGTTAACATAACTGCTGAAGAGTTTACAAATTATAATTAGGAAACTGTCAACATCAGTTTTGACATTTCGTAATGAATTTTCTGAATTGGATAAAAAATTAAAGAGTTACTTTGATATAACTTTTATAAAGAAAATCATATTACTTTTCCAAATAGCACCCTATAATTTGAAGTTGTTCGTGAATTTTGTAAGTACGTATACATTTTTTAAAGTTATTTTGTTCACCGTCTATTTTCCGATTTAATTTAACATATCGACTTTTCTAATGAAATATACCTATTCAGAAGATTATAGCATTGTAATTTGTTGTACTTACTCGGTTCATAGTTCCATTTTCGTCCATATCTCGTTCTCGTTGACATGTTGAGACGATCCTCGCCGGCAAAAAGTGAAATTTCACGCGAGACGCGCCGGCTGCTAATTTATTCACTAGCAGCGAAAAACGTGGATCCGGACGATACCGTGTTCGCGCAAACTATATATATACACGTGTTTGATAATATGTAATTTGATTCCTTTACTAATATTATAATTTTGTAAAGGGTCGTCTAGTAATAAATTATTCGATTGTAATAAAATCGTTAGTTAAAATTTATTATAGAAGCATGAATATCGTGAATGCGTTCGGATTTATCGGAAGACTTTGAGACGGAGCGACTTGTCGACGTGACTGTACCGCGCGACGACTACCGAGCCACTGAATCGCAACTGCGCGCGCGCAACTACTGACTCTGCTCCCCGACTCCAATTTTAATATTTTTATACTCAGTCCATACTTTTCCCGAATTGCACTATATTTATGTATTAATGTTCTCTGCAGACAGAGCCCTAACAATTAAACTCAACAAGGATTGTCAATTGAAAATTGAATTATGTATGCGAATATACTTGTGTTGCGCTCCTCATTTTTGCGTGCACGATTGTACTTACGTTCGTACATACGTCAAAAATTTGTATGTGTATTAAGTGTTTGAAGAAAGAAAATTAAACGAGCTTTCATTACGAAAAAAAACTTGGAAAACATCGTAAACGGTAAAATTAATAAAAAAGTTAAAAATTAGTTTTAAGAACAAATTTTTACGAATTAAAGAATGTATATCTTACTAATATTATTATAAATGCGAATGTTTGGATGGATGGATGGATGGATGTTTGTTTGAAGATATCTCCGAAACGGCTCAACGGATCTTGATGAAATGTGGCACAGATGTAGAACATAGACTGGAAGAACACATAGGCTTATTAAGTTTTTTTATAATTCCGCGCGTACGAAGTCGCGGGCGAAAGCTATTTTAAATAAATACAGATATTATAAATAAGTTCTAATTATGTCAACAAAGAAAAATTTATAGTATTTCTGAATATTAGAAGTAGGAATAAAATATACAAGAGGTGATAAGATTAATATTAAATAAGATCTAATTATTTATAATTAAGTACATATTACTTTTAAACCAGTTAACATATAATATATATTTTCTGGTAGATTTGGTTTGTTTTGCGACTGTAATTTGGCTATTATATCAGATCTATATAAATCACTGGGAGAATGAAAGGCCTATCTCCTGTTTCGACACAATCAAGATGAATGAAATATTCGAGGGGAAATATTTATTATTAATTTAATTCATATTTATTTATCAACATATTTTTTATTTAATCTTACTAATATTATAAAAGTGAATCTTCAGATGTATGTTTGGATGGTTGGATGGATGTATAGATGGATATTTATTTTTAGGTATCACCAGAACATCAAAACGGGTCTCGCTGTAACTTCGCACAGATGTAGTACAGTCTTTAAGAATACATAAGCTAGTTAGCTAGGTATTGTTTTTAATTCCGTGAGGACTGAGCCGCGGGCGACAGCTAGTACATTTTATAAAAAAATAATAACAAAATATTTATTTATTTATTTATTTATTTATTTATTTATTTTAGGAAGCCAACATATTACATGAACACAAATTATAATCTAATAATTTTTTTTTTTATATCAAAGTACATTTAAATATGTTACATAAATCTACGAAACATATTATTTTTATTATTCTATGTATCTTAAAAAAATAAGCACCACTTAAAACGCTGACGAAAAGATGATAACAATAATTTTTGCGATACCAAATTAGTCAGTTGTATTTATTCAAACTTGTTCCCAATTTACATGCAAATTGTTTTATTTTTTATATCCGGGTATATTTTTTTACTGACACTTTTTTTGTTATTCTTGATACAACTTAAGAATTTTCCACACTCGCCACATCTGGAGGCATACAAAGGTATTTAAATCTTTTCTATTTAATTAAAAGTTAATATTTTTATGTGCTCTATGTGAACCAAAACCATTGGACAAATGATTAACCTGCGTTGTTAGTTTCTGTCGACCTCATAGTAGGCTTGCACAGAAAACGAAATCATGATAGGCATTTTGTTTTACAAAAATATATTTATTAGTTAAAATTACTGATTTTAAATGTGATTTTGTATAAAAATGAGTTATAAATTCATTTTATTTAATGAAAAAACCAACTATAATCGGCTTGGTTAAATTAGCATACGTTTTCCAAAAATATTAAAGTGACCAAATATTACCTAATCAATTGGCTAACTAACGAAGGACAATATCTTTTAACCTCTACATTTTCTCGTATGATTTTTTTTATGGTAATTAAATTAATGTAGAGATGTAATTAGTCTTATTAATGTATGTACCAGATCTTTTTTTATTTATCCTTATGACCACAAATTATTTATTTTTTCAATTGCACTGTTTAAATCAAAGAACTCTTAAAACGTTGAAAAATTTACAACAGTATAAAAGAAGGAATTGGAATTAAAATACACGCCAACGACGTACAAATAAAAATGTTTATTGTCTACGTTTAAGAGTAAAATATTGTTTTCGTCGAAATCATTACAAGTTACAATCGAGACAATCACTTTGATCTAAAATTAACATGCGACAAATACAAAGTAAACAAGATTAACAATAACTAAACTAATAAGAAGTTTCATGAAATGGGTAAAAAAGTTGTGAAGTTACAAATAAAAACTCGCTCTCTAAAGCACCCTCTGATGTAACCATGATTTTATTTTCTATTAAAAGATAACGAGATAAGTGTAATCTGGTGTAATGGAAAATAAATAAGCTAGTTGATTGATAAATTTGTTTAGTATAGCAGGTCACGTAGGCAATGCGTACGTCTGCCGAAATAGGACTTGTTGAAATCAGTTCACTTTAATTCATAGGTTCTCAAAGTAGCACTAACCCCTAATATCAACTAAAGATACCTATATCAGGGGCCGACCGAATCTTCGAGTAATGTTGAGGAGCGCTGGAAAGTTAAATATAAAAGTTAATAGGTTTTATAATTCTCGTTTTTTTACTAAGATAGAGTTCTCAAGAAACGGGTTTCTTACCACGACTGGAGATCCTACGAACATGACGCTTTCAAATACATCGATACATCGGGAGCTCAAAAAGTCTAATCGTGATAAGAATCCTGTTTATAATGAACGTTGCTTGTACTTATTTAAATTTAGCGTCAAATATAATAAGTAGAACCCGCAACAACGGAGTCGGCCGGTGTAATACCACAACAACACAGAAGACAGACGTAAAGTGGAAGCAATTGAAAGATGATAATACCTGCAGGAGTCCTGGACTTGGATTTTTTGTTGAGGTCATAGGGCTTAGTGATTGTTCCTTTAGTGGGTAAAAAAGTTTGAGAAACACTCCTCTAGTACGCTGACATGAAACGTAGTGTCATTACACGGAAGGTCGTTCCAGACGCTGATGTCACCAATCGCATCACTTTATTGACACTAGTAGGGCTCCGATGGGATATTACATAACTAACAATTTAATTAATTGAAAAAAATGTGTGTTACTTAAAAACAAATGTAACATAAAATGTATGAATAAATTAACGTAATAACCATTTGACGTATCTGGGAATACATTCAACAGTTTTGTCGAAACGATAGAATCTTTCCCGGAAAATACATATTTCACAAAATACTTTACAGTATAATAAAACACAATGAATAATTCATAACAGGAAAACAAAAATAAAGAAGAAAAATGCCTCCGTTTAAACGACAAATAAATTAAGTTACCTGTCAGTCCATTTAAATTTTATTTTTATTTATTTATTTTAAAGTTAAATATAATGCAAATATACTTACTATGTACAAGTTCTCCATACATGTACGTAGACTGAATATCTAAATAAATTAATCGTTCTTATGATTCAAGTTTGTATTTAGGCTAATTCTCGAACGTGTGAGGTCCACAGAGCCATCAACAAGTCGTCAAATAAACAAGCGCGTGCCACTCTAATGCTTGTCAGCGTACAAATTAATATTATTCATTATTTATACACGTAGGAATACCAACTAATCTTAAATAAGTGGTATCCTTGATGTTTATTTCGAATTTTAAAACTTAGTCTACATCGTAGTAATATACATAGTTAGAGAGCACCCGTAACTGATATGATCATTTATATATGAATGTGAGAGAGGTGAGGGTACCCCTCTAGGTCATACAATGTTGTTATAGTTAAATGCTTGTCTAGGTAATATTACATTAGCCAGTATAACCATTGGTTTCTACTGTCAAAGTACTAGTGTTATAAAGAATTGACATCCCTTGACAGAACTGAGATCATCATCTTCTTGTCCTCGTCCCACTCACGTAGGGTGGGCACAAAAGTTTTCGTCTTCCATATCAGTCTCTTCCGTCATCTCATTCGTCACTCCCTTCTTGATCATGTCACCTTTCAAATTGACATCTCTTACCAAAACTGATATATTTAAGTTATCTTTCGTACAGGTGTTTATGTAATAAATCATGATCACTTTAAATTCAACTAGAACGAGCTAATTAAAAAAATATATATATCCTGTAAAATACACATTTGCTCAACAATCACTATACTTTGAACTATAATAGAATATCCCGTTTATTATATGGAGCAGTCTGGCGCCCTAAATACATCATAGTACCGGACATGTCCACATAAACAGGAATATATATTTATCCAGGGTAAATAAATTTTACTATATCACTATCTGTTTATGTACTACATTTATTAAGGTTACGTATTTATATGATAAAGAGCGTTTTAATACGTTCCTATGACAACTGCTATAAATCCAATGTGTCAATTGAACCCTGAAAATTGTACGAATCTAAATAATAAAAATAAAATTCGTTAATGTCACTCCTTTGATAGATTTCTAGATATGAAATATCACATTTTTTTGGTCTATTTACCTAATTGTCTTAAAAATATGGCAGTGACAAAAACCAATGTCTAGAGAAACCTATTAATCTTACTATCTTATTAATATTATAAATGCGAATGTTTGGATGTATGGATGAGTGCATAGGTATGTGTTAGAAGATATCACCAGAACAGTTCGACGGATCTCGATGAAATTTGGCACAGATTTAGAACATAGTAATTATTCATCATTACAGCTCACTATATGTCCCCACCGAGGGGCTCGGAGCCTGCCCTGAGTTAGGGATGACTAGGCCATAGTGAACCACGCTGGCCCAGTGCGGGTTAGTTGACTTCACTCATATCTTTTGAATTTCTTCTCAGATATGTGCAGCATCACGATGTTTTTCTTCACCGTAAGAATGACGGATAAATGTACATATGTAATTCGAAACTAGAAAAACACATTGGTACATGGCAGAATGGTACACCCAGGACCAGATTGCAAGTCAAGTGCTTAACCCCTGAGCCACTGACGCTCTTCTTGTATAGGTATAAAAATTAAAAACACTGAAGCAAAATTGACCTATACATATTTTATATTTGTATAAAATGTTAATTTTAATATTGTCACCATCTCGTATTTTCCAATAACAATCTCGCTGTATTAATTACCGTGTCTCATTTAATATGTAACTATTACATGTCACTATAAAAAAACATGTCACTCTTGCAAAGTTATCAACTTTAATTTGGCACCTCTTTTATCATAGAAAATCTAGATTTATGACTTTTAAATAGCAAAATGTTTCACGCGTTGAAGTGACATTGGAATTTGAATTTTTTAAATACTTATACTCAATCAAACTAGAGAAAATTATTATTTCTGCTTCTGAAATTCTAGGTCGAATCTATCATTAACAGCTAGTTTTTCGCTCTCTTTAAATAAAGTAAAATGATTCAAAGAGGAAATGCCTTACGTACCTTTACGATATCTTTACCTTTAGAGCGTTGAATATTTTTTAACAAACTAGCATTTTTTATGTAAAAGTTTAGTGTCTGCTTATGGCGTTCTTGATGTAACTAAACACATACACCTAAATCCAATTTTATAATTTGAAATAAAATATACTTAACTGAATACTTAAGCTCGCTCCAGTAACTACTAGTACTTGAGTAAGTACTCGCTCACAGCGAGCTTGAATGTTAAGGTAAGTTACTAATAAATAACCGTGAATTTTACCGAAAGAAGGATCACAATGTTTTATACAACTGCTTTAACAGTAGAAACATACATATTATTTTGTATCAAGCTGAAAAGCAATATTTTTGGCTGTTACTCAGCCTTGAGCCAAAATTTTACCTGCTTGTAGTTTTAGTTAATTAATATTAATTTTACTTTAAGTGTATTAATCAATTAAGATCAATTACGATACAGTAAGAATTACCGAACTTGTATCACAAACTCGTATTTCTTGAAATCGATAAGCATATTAACTGATTATATATAGAACGGTTGATTCAGTACTTTGATTTTATGCGACAGGACCTGTCAAGCTCGCGCATTTCTCTCTGTCAAATAAAAAGTAACAATAATGTCTTCACATGCTTGCTTGTCCTCGTATGCTCGTTTTAAATAAGTGTGTAATTTTTTGTGCGTTTATAAGCACAAGTGTCAGCACGATATACACTTATGTGACTGTCATCTTAATCTCACTTTCCGCGCTTGTCTAGTCCCTTTGTCTATAGTCAAAGATCTAGTACGATGTTATTTCAACTTCCACATTGTAAGTCTAATGAAGGCAAGCAACAAGTTAACTATTTACTATTAGATATGAACTCTCAGCTGATGGCGTCAGATTGGCGAAGTCTAAAGGCATACACGGACTGACACAAACAGTCAGTATTGATTGGCGGCGTAAGGTCTAAAATTTGCGGTACGCGGACTACTACATATATAGCGGCTCTTAGCGCCTTGAAACTCCATACATAGTGACGCTGAAATGTTTCGGACTAAGAAAAATGTAGTATAAATGCGAAATACTAAGGACACAACAGATTACTCTGTTTGAAATTATTTGATTTGTTCGATTCACTAAATTTTGTGACTTTTAACAGATTTAGTAAAAAAGGGAAGTACTATCTAGCTCTACCTTTACTAATGAAGGAATAATTTGAATTTAAAAGATATTAAAAAACATAGAACTTACGACAATTACAAAATTTAAAAACAAAAAAAGATGAAATATATTTTGGCGCGTCTGCAATGATTTACTCTATGTTCGGCGCAATGCCAAAATGTATGATTTAGCGAGCGGGACTCGGCGGGCGCCACTTACATATGCCAACATCGACAGCCACACTTCGCAAACTGATTCTAAAATTCTATTAAGCTCGTAAAATATTTCTATTGCACAACATGAGTTTTCTCATAATCAAATATTAGACCTCGGTAATAAAAGATAATTGTGTAAAAGAGTACGCAATCTCTAAGAATTCTTAGTAAATGTTTATAGCATTTATTTTATGTTAAATGACACAATAGTTAATAGTGAAGAATATAAAAAAGAAACACGGTATGGAAAAGCAGGGTATCGTATTAATCTAATTTAAGACAGGTCCATCATTCATTTATTCATTCATTCATTTCCCTATGGAGAGTCGGTCATCATCCTACTATACTCTATATTGACTCTATTCGGCTATACACAATTAATAACTTAGTAAGGAAGATCCCATCATATCAATTTCCATTAACAATTATTAAAGTCGTCGTCGCTCATGTGGCACTGTCTACACAACAGAAGTCACACGGCATCATTGTTAAATTGGTAGGCGCCGTCTACGTCGTCTGCTCACTGGCTCATACAGATAATGCAGTCTGAATTGATTACACGCCTTGACATGCTCCTCACCGATGATTTCTAGACGGACTTCGCTACAATCACTGTCTTATTTACAGATTTAGAGAATTAAAAATAACATTTAAATGTTTAAAAAACTAACGCATTTACTGAAACGTATTGTGACAGGTAAAACATTTTTTTAGTTATGCCTATTGTTGTACTGACATTTTTGGGTACTAATTAAGATTTTTCCGAGATTTGATTCAAATGGCAAAGGTCAAAAAATGCGATAATGTAAAGTCGACCAAGAAATAATACCGTAGCTTACTCTTAATCTCTTACTAGTTTTTTTATATATTTTAAATAATTATTTAAGGAAATCCTAATTGTATTTTTTCTGTTTGGAATTCTGTGTAAATTTTATTTTATCTGCTATAAATCATTCCATATCAAGAGTATTTAATGATCGATTTTACGATGTTAGAGCGTTGAAGCGTAGACCTTAATAAATTAAAAGTCGAATCTGTTTCTTGGTCACATTATATATGTTTCCAGCAGTTAACTGGCCTATTAAGCTTCCGTTAAGAGCGATAGAACTAGTATAGATTAATAAGAAGAGACATTACGACGACTTATATTACATTCTGAAGCAGAGCTAGATTAGAGGCATATAGCCCGACATTTGAAAACCGTAATTCAATTTGACAATTAGGTACAAATCTTCATTGCACAATTAGAGCTTTTAATTCAACGATGAAAACAACGAAAAAAATTGAGTTTTAAAAGGACATGCTACGAGCTCTAATCGATATTGAAATCAGCTTGAACCCGAAAAGGTGGCAACTCTAATTATAGCTAGGCAAGGGACTGTTGGCATGCGTGCTGTTAATGGCACGCGACACAATATTTTGGGTACGTCACCTATCATAAAATTCATTATGCACTACAAAAATAGTGTGAAATACGTTTTTTTTATTAGAAACTAGCTTTTACCCGCGACTCCGTCCGCGCGGAATAAAAAAAAAGCACACAAGATAAAAAAAGTTCCTATGTCCGTCTCCGAGTTCTAAACTACCTCCCCATCAATTTTCAGCTAAACCAGTTCGACCGATCTTGAGTTATAAATAGTGTAACTAACACGACTTTCCTTTATATATATAGATAGATAAAAGCAAGTGATCTCAACGGTACGGAATATTTCATGGCAAAATTATTTGATGGCAAGTCTGCGACCTCATTTTAGAGAAATGGTACGAAAAGGATCGCCATTCTTGAGATAGACTTAAGGCTAAAGCTTTTAATACTATTGCCAGTCCTCATAATGTACTGTGACTATTTCCAACAATTAGATTTTTATTTCCTTGAACTGAGCAATTTGACTATTCGCATCTTAGATTGGCTGACAGGCTAGAAGTGATGTTTTAATTAAAAGTGTGATTCTAACCTCCAATCCTATGATATCAGGCACTTCAATTAATCTGTAGGAGCAGTTATAACAATTCCCATGGTGACTTATCGCATCTTGTCTACCATCTAACATATTTGTATCAATCAAATCAATGTCAGTCGAGTCCCAGCGACCTATTTTCTCAGAGCGCCTCGTCCGCAGTCCATTCACCTCATGATCTCATTGCTACCGTATAAAAATTCACCAGTTGGGGCCAATTGAATTTGTTTATAACGCTTTCTCAGACGAAACTAGACGTCCCACTTTAGACAATGTTACGTTTGTCTGTGATTGTAGCTGGCTAGCCTATACGTCATTTGTATAATAACGGGTCAAGCACGTGTTGTAACAGTTTCGATAATTTCATATATATTTTAATTACTGTTCTTAGAGTTAGCAATCCAAGCTCGGTTCCATCTTTGTGGACACAACTATGATAGACATTTGACGTCATACTAATGTTCACCCTACGGCTTTATACAATCTTGGCAGGTACATAATAAAAACATCGGTGAAGTTCTTGTTTTGTCCGTCCGTCAAGCAAGAGGATTGATTAAAGGTGTCTCTCATCGAAGATTTAAGTGCTTTAGTTAAGTTCTAGATCATACGATATGCAATTAACCTTCCGAGATTAATGAAAAAGAGAGGTGAGTCAGGACCGCGCCAAATGGAGGTCCGTAGTCTCTGCCTACCCCTCTGGAAAACGGGCGTGAGTTATATTGTTGTTATACTAAATTCGAGGTTATTGAAATAATAACCATCAGTAACGGTCATATAAACAAATAATATTGTTCGAGGTGCTTGCACTGTTCAGTACTGGCAAGTGTAAACTATGTTAATCTTGATAATTATGAAAATTAGAGTGTTAGCAATGATATCATGAACCTAACACTTCGGCCAATTACTCAATTGAAAATTAACACAAGCCTTTCGTCTGATACTATTTTTAATTAATTTTAGCAATTGCTTCTTTCTTTATATTGATATTTCTTTTATTTAGAACTTGTTTCTAGAACTTTTGAAATGAGGAAATGAGTCACTTCATTTGTTTTTGATATTTACATAAATTCGTTGAAGGTTACTTGTTTTGCAAACCTTAAGTACTCGTATAACGTCCGTAGAATTAGTCATAAGTGCCCTTTTGTTTACATTATTTAATAAACATATATTTTTGAAACTTTGAAAAAGGCCTAAGTTCACACACTGATCGTTTTACTCTGAAGTTTCCGCGGGTTTAAAAAAATCTCTTCCATTTATGATTATTAATTATATAATTTGTAACATACATGTAAAGTGTTGTATAACGAATTGCATATTATATACATAAATGAATAGTAATTAGAAATAATCGTAAAGAAACATTATAAATTATATCTGAATAGTCTAAGACAAATTCCAAAGATGTGTACACAAATGTCAAATAGAAACTAAATAATATTAAATTAGGTTATACCTTAACCTTGCTCTATTTAAATATTTATACACAAAAACAGTTACAAATGGATTTCGTAATACACTGTATTTATGTGGAGTTTATTAAAAGTTTATGTTTACGCACAGAGCACGCACGCAATAGTCGTATCCGCAACAGTGGAAACTTGCAAATGTATCACAATACGACAAACTAAAAATAAACAGAAACATTTTACTCTCGTTTTTTATCAAACACAAAACACGTACAATGACCCTGTATATTTATTAGAATAAAGAAAATTGTACGTTAGTTTTTCTGGTATGGTATAAACCTAGACTTTCATATGTACAAAAACTATTAGCTACTATAACCCCTCTGTTTATTTAAATGTTTCTGCACAGATGTTTTATCAGTGAAAGCCGACGGCAAGACATACAACGATAGATCACTATATATCACCACCGAAGGTCTCGGAGCCTACCCTACCCTACCTAATTTACGGGTAACCAGGCCATAGTCAACCAGGTTGACCCAGTGCGGGTTGGTTGACTTCACACATACCATTGAATTTCTTCTCTTCTTTTTCATCACCGTATTTATTCCTTCACCGTATGAACATCGGATAAATGCACATTTGTATATCGCAAATCGAAAAATTGGTACACATTGGTACATGGTGGGATTCGAATCCAGGATCTGCAGATTGCAAGTAAAGTGCTCAACCCCTGAGCCACTGACGCTCTATCTATAGATCTATAGGATATTTAGTTTAATTTAGTTTGATCAACAAAATTTGATATCATTTATCAAGTGTTGCATCGTTGTTCTTTGATCTGTATGTTAAAGCTACGAGCTAAAAATCGACGTTGATTCATTACATTTGTTGAAAAACATTTTTCGTGGGTCATTTTCTAAGAATGCTTTCAGGAAAAAACGCTAACACAAACTAAAACTAGACACAAAGCTCACTGTATTTAATTCCGAGAGTTAATCAAAAACTTAATTTAGATATATAATTAATTTAATACATTTTATTTAGTATAGTACTTTAATTTTTTTTTAATACGCCACAAGGTCTGGAAACACTTCAAACTTTACGGCTTTAATCGACTAAAACCACCTGTTTTAGCTAATGTTTTAGCTAATTCTCGGTCTGTTGCTCGTTTGCCCCCTTCTCCTATAAAAAAAAAAATGTAGGTATTTCTTTCCGGATTGTTGTAAGAGGAAAATTGGGCGGGGTATATAGTTTTTTTCAATTCATCATTGCAATTTTGAAAGTTAGATGCGTCATAATAACATATTAAGTACAGGAACAAATTATAATGAACATAAATAACATGGTAGTACAAGGTTCTTTTGCGAGAAGCAATTTGTTTCACTTGACCTTTGCCTCAGAGGGTTTGACGAAAACAAAAGTTAGGGGAGTGGCCGTGATAGACAGGTACAATTTCAGTCTAATTTAACGGATATAAAAGACAAGTGAAAACGCATAAGTAATACTTACATTGAAGCTTACCAATCATCGATACAAGTGATAAATCTTACTAATATTATAAATGCGAATGTTTAAATGGAAAGATGGATGTTTGTTTGAAGGTATTTCCGGAACGGCTCAACTGATCTTGATAAAATTTGGCATAGATGTAGAACATAGTCTGGATGAACACATAGGCTACTTATTATGTTTTTTTTAATTCCGCTAGAACGGAGTCGCGGGCGACAGCTAGTTTGCTATAAATTGCTTTACTATCTAACGTTTAGATTCCAAACTAACACAAATCTATCACTGTTTAGTCGTGTTGAGTTTAGTTATAGTAGACACCAAAAGATAGCGTATTTAATTAAAATGCGGCTCAATAAAAATTTTAGCAGAGAAAGCTTAAAGCTTAAGCTTCTAAATAACTTCATAAGAAGCTTTTCCTAGGATAAGTATTTTTATAATACAACCATTACTAACAATGGCTACTATGACAGTCTATCGTTGAGGCATATTTTATTTAGAGTCGGAAGCATTTCCGCGGAATTATTTTAGTACAGGACTTCTTTTGAATATCAACGAGACATTCCGATATAAATAAACAATGGTCTTGTACCTGAGTTAAATGAGTTAACTTCCTTTGTGTCGTCATTTTTGTATGAATCATAACAAAATTCAGTAATAGAAGACTTGGAAACTGACAATTAAATATATGACAAGTCAATTAAATAGTTACTAATGCATAATTTTTATAAAAACATGGGAAACCAACTTGCGTTTCATCGGGTCTCTTCGAACAGGGTAATGTGACTACGTCTGGAAAAGCCCAACAAACGTGATTAATGACTTGTTTCTGAGAGCTTAATTACTGCTACATTAAATTTTTACAGTAATCCTTCATATAACGTAAACTAGAATTTAACCGGAAATCAATTTGATGGACCTTTCATAAACTGTAAGAATTTTACTCGTATCACTATTTACTTCGAGTGGCGATACAATTGCCTCTATTCTGTAAAGTCCTGATACTTCCCCGTTCCTTTCGAGTCGACCCAATGGTATATAACAAATGTTAATTATAAAGTTAAATTCGAAGGCGCAGTGTTCTCGGGCGTGCCTCCATTACGATGATACGAGCGTATCGGAGCAAGGGTCTTTCGCAGACTTGTTTTGTCATTAACGGATGTGTCACCGACAACTCGTGTACGCCGCCTGTTTATAATTTGCCCTGACACTCACAAATTAACGTGTTATGTTTTGGCAATTTGTAAAAGTGACATTAAATTGGTAGTGATACTATAATCAGTAATAACCAGTCTGCGATTCTTTTTGCTGTATACAAAATGAGTCCAATGAATTGTCTTAACACTTAAATGAATTGGTTGGATTTTTGCCAAGTTTTATAATTTTATGGGACAAATTACAAACGGACGATGTTCTTCAATTTGCCGGTGACAAATGTGCATTAATACGTGCACGTTTACATTATTCAAAACATTGAAGCAATGGGGTCCATTGTATTGATGGTAATTCTGTTGCGATCCAGTGCTCTGAGACGCAAGCATGCCATTCAGGAAACTGTTACATAATGTCTACAAGCGTTCCATATGGAGATGTTGCGAAATGGAGTTGTTGGTGAATTAAGTTAGTAATTCTGTTCAATTCATACAGAACCACGCCTATACAAAGAGAGAACTTGGGCGGTCGAGTTAATGTTTACAACTTTAGTGGTTATAAACGTGATCGAGATCACACTGTAGATATATAAATAAGACATAAATTGTTAACGCGGATTTTTTCAGAATTTGATGAAATCATCGAACGTAGATTTATTAAAAAGCGAGAGCTTCGATTATCGACGAATGTACCAAAATAGCTAAATACTTATTGTATTTCAAATGGTATAAAATTATATTCTTCAGGAATTCTAGTATTATCTGGAAATTTCAAATATAAATTACGCTAGAACCTAAAACTAAAATCCTAAAAAAATATTTAATATAGAAACTACATCAATTCAGATCACGACATATAGTTTTAAATACTTACTGTAAAATTTCATATTCAAATCACATATTATGTGTCGCCCTACTCATAATAAATGATATATAAAGGGACACGAAATTGGCGACATTTTGACGGCCACAACCTTACCCTAGCAATACGGTTGGAATAGCAACTACAATGAACCTTATTGATAACAGATCGATCCACATTCGATGTGAGGTCGGAGAACTTCTGTAAAGAGGTTATTTGGAGGTAATCAAGCGTGTAATGAGCATGTCATTGGGCGTAGGCCGAAGAAGCGATCGACCATTGCTTTCCAATAAACAAGACACATCATCGAACAAAGCTTTGCAATTTAAAATGTTATTCTATCTCTTTTAAGTTGTATTAAAACTAAAAATAAAAAAAGTACAGTTTGTACAACTTACACGTGTAAACGTAGTCGTAAAACGAAAACGAAACTTCTTCCGCTATAAAAAGGTTAGTTTTTGCGACATATTGAAACTTTTGTGTCCTAATTTTTGTTATATTTTTACAATGCTATCAATAGAAAATAAGTAGATCTATTCTATTCGTTGCAGACCAGTTATTGTAGCAAATTCTTTATTATTATTAAACTATAGGCGTGTTCTCACCGAAATATACATAACACGAACAGTTGGAACGATCTCGAAAAAGATTCGAGACTAGGAAAATACATATAAATCTATGACATTCTGACGAAAAATACGAACCAAATAACATCTCACTTGCCTCAATGCAATTGACGTATATAATTGCGTAAAAAATTACCCTCTTATCAGTTGGGTAAAAACGTCTATTTCCAACATTTCAAGTTTCCTTATGATGTGTAACTTACACCCCAACACACATACAAAATAATATGTACAATATATTTTAATTGCAATATATGTTTATTTGAGAAATTGCAATTCTCTGTATGTAATTAGAATGCGACACACATAATTAAGTGCAATGTGTGATTAATGCATGTGAAAGGGAGACAGAACAATGTTCCCGTATTCGCCTCATCAATATTCCACGCACAGGGACGGACTAGTTTCGAATTAATTACAACAAGAATTACTAATTTCATGGGCTACATCGTTTTTAGAAAAAAGTACAACTTCCGTTTTGTCTTTTAAATTAAGCAAAGAAATTGCTTTTTGCATTTTAAAAGTTTACAAAGAAAAAATAGCACTTCCGAAGATTAAATAGTAACTTTCGACATTATATTTTATTTGAATTCAAGTAGTTATGAAACGATGCAATATATTTTATTGTATAATTATAATCTCGAAATGTTCACAAAAACGGTCAAAAAATTCGTTTATTTAACGTTTCCTTTATTCGGTATAAGTCGAATCTTTATCAAGCAAAATGGGGTAAGAAGCTAAGAAGACTTTAAACTATGCATATGAGTTATTTTGACAAGGCAAATACATGGCTATTAAATTTGAGGGCTATTTGATAGTTGGAAATTATGTCTGGAATAGTGGCATGTCGACATTCAAAATCAATCGTAAAAGAATTCGAAAAAAATAAATTCAAGCAGTTTTATCGATTAACGGACATGCGAAAAGCATGTAAAAATTTTCGTTAACAAGATTCGATCCAAATGAAATAACTAACGAACTGATTGCGTAATTAAAAACAGCTGTCTGTATTCGATTTGCTTCGTTAAAAAAATAAGTAAGTACCATCCACATTTTATGGTATCAACAGATTCTGTAATCTTTATCAGTGACAGTGAAATAAATAAGTTAATACAAATTCTAAAATTGTCCACCGAAGACGTACACGCTGACGTCACCATGTAAAAAGGATCTCGATTTTCATGGTTCAATTGCCGACTATATTCGGAGAGGAGATGAAACTACATCCGAAAAGAATATCAGTTACGTCATAAGTATAAATTTGGGCGATTCCCACGTCATACTTTAATAATGAATTAAATAATTACACTAAACACAATTGTGTAATTACATTTTATTCTTCTAAGGACCGTCGAGGCCAATAACATAAAAGGAAAACTTGTACAATACTTATACGGTGAAGAACACCTATTAGAGTAGGGTCAAGACAAATTAAAAAAAAACGCTTTCGACCTCTTTGATCTATTAATAGAAACTGCGTGGTTGAACGAAAAGGTCAAAAAGTATAAACGTTATATTAGTATTTTGTTTTTATTTGTACAATGAATCTGAAGACATGCCATTGTTTAATACTGGGATATGATTATAAGAAAATGAAAGAACAATTTTATCGATTATTTAAGCAATGCACGAAACTCGAAGGTCGAACAAAGCTTCGCATTCAATGAACACAAGTAAAAAATTGCTTGAGCTTTTGCATCTGACTTTTTTATCTTTATAAAAAAAATTAAGTTGTTTACAACAATACAAGAATAAATTTGTTTGTATTTTCATGTGGCAGGCTTAATCGAATTCTTCTGGTGTTTATATTTTCCGTATAATTTTATTCTTTGTTGCTTACGCTAGGATAATAACCAATTATTTTTATTAGGGCGAACATTTATATGTAACTGAAGATAGAAACAAAAGAAGGTAGGGCGAGGTAACAAATCTTTGGTCAATCAACATTAAATTGAGACTTTTTTCTTAATTGCTTCTCATAACAAGTTAATACACTGAAATATTTTGCATAGCCTTTAAGAGACAATTACAACTTGCCTATATAGTGAAGTTCAATTAAAAATTCTGAAATGGTTTTGGTTACATCCTTACATTGTTACCGAGTAAGCAATCTAAACATGAAATGTAATGTGGAATAAATTATTAGTAATAGTCACAAGATGGCGCCTCTATGTTCTAGTCACACGAAATTTATTATTCATCATTGATTGAAAAAAAATGTATTGAAGTTATACGTTTAAAAGCGATAATCTCAGGAAGTGTATTGGATAAATCAGTATTTGAGTATTTCACAAAGGAGCGGTAGATTTAATTGAAATTTAGTCAACGCACACTTTTAAATTATTGCAGACTAACTGTCGCCCGCGATTCTGTCTCTGAATTATAAAATAATAATAATAAGTAAGTTCCAATGATCTATATATATGCCAAATTTAATCGAGATCCGCTGGGCCATTCTGGAGATACCTTCAAACAAACATCCATCCATCCATCTAAACATTCGCATTTATGATATGAGTAAAATGTCTATGCGCAGCGGTCACTTTTTTAGCGATACACAGTAACTAATTCGAGACTCGAAGAAAGTTGAAATAGCAAATTAGAGAGGACGTGCAAGAAATTGATAGACCAAACTAGGGGCGACAAAGGATGAAAAAGAAGTGACAGCTTACTCGATTGCCACCTTGTGGTGTAAAAAATAGTTGCCACGCTTTGTATATTGGCAACCATATTTTTAACATTATATAATTTATCATGGTATCGTACCGTCTAGACAGTGTGTGCAGTCATATCATCGCAACAGGCCAACATTCGCTACTAAGAATATCCTAAGCTCTAAATACGATGCACGCAACTGTTTACAATCGTCAAGATTTCTTATGTTAGTAGCGAAAGGCGACTGGTTTGTTTTGACGTTGCGGATAAATTATTATAATATCCGAGCTACAATTTAAACATGAACAGATTATTTTTGTACATAAAATAATACGTAATAACTGTTTGATGCTAAGTGAACGGCTAGATTATACGCACGGATTAAGACCTCAAATAGATTCCTTGATTGTTGACGATACGCAATAAAAAATAACATACTGACGAATTGATACCCTCCTTCTTTTTAAAGTTAGTTAATTATTTCACGATACGGAATAAAGCAAAAAGGTTATCTACCAAAAAGCTTGTAGGTATATCATATCCTCGCCTTTTACATAAAATATAGCCGTTGGTTTCCATCGCGACACACGTTTACGTCTGTAAAATTTGCGCTTAAAAGTCATCTATACTAATATTTAAAAGAGGAAATATTTTTATTGTTTGTTTGTTTGCATTGAATAGACTCCGAAACTACTGAATCGATTTGTTTTTTTTTCACTCTATCTTAAGTTAGCTACAATATCCTTCGGTGACATAGGCTATATTTATTACTAGATTTTTTTAATTCCACGCGGACGAAGTCCCGTGCTACGGCTAGTTATTAAATAACCTACATTCTTCTTAACTCTATTAGAGTGAGGTTTTATTGACATTATCAGTAGATAGCTATTAGGATTATACTATTGAAGATATATTTTTTAAAAGCGTGACAATAAATTGAATTTATTACATTTGTTGCTTTACTATCATTATCGTGATCCACTCATCAATTCTGTTAGCATTTCCCCAATATAATAAATCAACAGATCGCAATTATGTCATACTGATTAATCGCGACCAAATGCAAAGTCGCTTTTATCTTCAAATATTTTAAATAAAACATTTATTTTGTTTCGGAAGTTATATAACTGTGGGATTCGATTGAAGTGACGCTCGTAATCGTTCTTCTACTATTTTGTCAAAGAGTATATAAGGGACAACAATACGCGAGTACTGCAAAGGAGTTGTTAAGTAAAACAGAAAAACAATCTATGGTAGAGTAGTTCCGGAAACCTAATTTTACTTCTCTTTTCGATCCCACCCATTTGTTATACGGAAAGGATGAAAAGGGGAAGTGGATTTGATGGAGGAGAGGGCGCATAATGGTAGGCAACGCAATTGCGTTTATTATCAACGTTTTAGGCGACAGTATTTTTTTCCATTTTTCTTAAAAAAACATATGTGTAAAACATTACGTCTCACATAGACATTTCTTTACATAGTTTTAAGAAGAAAGCTAATGGCTCAGGTATTAACATTCAGAGCTTATTTTGTTGTAATACCTGCACGTATTTCACTTAAAGCGATAGGTCACGCTCTAACTTATCGCCTACTTGTTACATAAACCCGGAACAGGAATAACAGATGGGTTTGTCTCTATTAATGCTCTCGCTACATGCTTTTGTTATTATACGATAAATAACATTCCATAAGTTAGACTCTTGAAAAAATACTTATGCTTATCACGTTATCCCTTATTTGTTGAACGTTGTCACTAGTATGATGGAATGTTCTAGAAAAAGTTTAAATTTATGTTACCAAAGTAAACTCTTCTATTATCTTCTACTTACTAATCTCTTCACAGAGAATAACCTAGCTTTTATATTTTTTGTCAGTCTCTACATCCAACCATAAGCTATGTAAAATATTGAAAATTTTAACTTATACTAATATTATAAATGCGAAAGTTTAAATAAATGGATGAATGGATGAATGTTTGTTGGAAGGTATCTCTAAAACAGCTGCATGGATGTCGCTGAAATTTGGCATAGTTATAGAACATAGCCTGGAAGAAAACATAGACTACTAATTAAGTTTTTTTTAATCCCACGCGGACGGAGCCGCGGGCTACAGCAAGTGTACAATATTTTATAGCGAAGTAATAGGAATTCAATGTAATATTTCTCTAGATATTAGAGGTCGTCAAGATATTAACGTACTCGGCTGTCCACACGAACGTTAACATATGATTTGAATGTAGATGAGATATGGCGCCAACTGTACCACGCATGTCTAATTATTCCTATACGTGTTTATTACTCATCGACAACACTATAACTGTAATCAATTTATCGTATAAGGTCTTAGGACAAACACTCACGGTCCGTTTTTACCCGCAGTCCGATACGCGAGTGACCGAGGCTTCCGTAAAATTCCGTTAAATGAACATTTCGACGCATACAATGAATACTAGTTAAGTATTTTAAGAGACGGAACTTTTTTAATTACTTAAGTCCATTGTATGTAAAAATTGATTCCATTTTCACTGTGCTATTTGCGCCCGTAAAGCATCCGAGTGCTACTGTCACCCGCAAACCTTGTTCTGCCGTTGCGGGCGTAAACCGCAGCTGCAGTCCGGACAAAGCTCCCGTCTCGTGAGTTTTGGAAATGTATATATCGTATCGTAAGTGCATGGCCTTAGTCCGAATGCAGCTTTGAGAATTACAATAAAACATTGTCCGGCCGCGATTACAAAAGTTAATTCAGAGTTGGTTCGATTCCGAGAAGGTTTTCGTATCCAATCGTTCGTCTGATCTTTAAACTTTTTGAACGTAACAAAATAAAACCGTATGGAGCGAGGAATTTTTATTGCCTTCATGACGCCTAAGGAATAAAAATGTTTAACATTACTTTGGTCTATGGTTATACACAGGTTTGTCTATGGCTATATAAGTACAAAAATATTTTTTCACCACATTATTTTGATATCAACTTTCAAAATGTTGTATGTATAATTCTGAATACATTACAGAAAACTTACTCAGGTTTTAAGCTACCGTCAGCTTCGTTCAGTCACTAAACTACATTCCTGTCAATCTATTTATGCAATGTTCATTGAATTCTCCCAATATTCCGTGGTGCAGGAACCCTTGCAATACATACATCTGTGGGTCCCTAAATAACACAACTCTTATTATACTTATTAACTTTAAACCAGTCACGAAGTTAAATCGCCGAAAGAATTTCTGGACACTACGCGCTATTACTAAGAAGGACAGGCAGAAAAAATATGATTCGACTGAACATCTAAGAATATTTTACCTTCAAAATTATTTATCACTGACCTTCACAAACATGCAGGTAGACAAAAAAAAAGTTAATTTAATGAGATGATCATGTAAATTAATACTAATACCACCCATACCGCAAATTATAAAAACAATAAGTCCATAGTTAATATTGAATTGGCCTTTACTTACCGTCAATGTTGTACAAAGCAAAAAAGTTCGCACTGCAAAACAGTTAAAGTCATTTGTATTTATTTTCAATTAAATCCCGAATTATGTTCAGATGGACAAATTCCAAATTTTTCTAAAACTCATGAATTATAAGAGATCCGGCAACACAAGTTTTATATTAACTGTTAATCTCACAATTTTTACAAAATAACTGCAAAGAAATAGCGTAACCGCCATCTATGAAATTTGACGTTCTTTTGCTACTTAACTTAGGCGTTGTATTGAAGCACAGATTACAAAATATATAGCAAGCTATATATTGGAAGGGAACCTAGACTAAAATTAGGTCTCTGGCACGCAAAATTAGCTGTCAACTTTTTTTTTAATACCAGTTTCTATGCCTATGAAGGTTTCCTATCTCAAGGCCTATGTCAACATCGATACCACAGATAAGTTTTCGCGCTCTAGCACGGAAGTAAATTTTAAGTTGCTCTATGTTTTTCGCTCTTTATATATAAAGCTTTTAAGTAGTTACTTTTTAAGTAGTTAAGTAGTTATTATCTTAAATAACAATCAAGAAATAAATATTTTTCTGATGAATCCAGTCACAATTGTTTCCTTATATTAAAAAGAAATCAGATGAAAATATTTACAGATAAAGGTTAACTTTTTTATGAATTATAATGGTAATGTAATGATTGTTTTATTAATAAATTCTCGCAATTCAATGCAGTAAAAACCTATGACTTTAAAATCAACTCCTTTATTTGGGCGCACGTTAAAGTCACATGCAATTTATTTGCTAATTAAAATTAAATGCGTTCATTTACTGATAACGTTTATTGCTGTATTTACTTAGTACCATACCTCTATCTAAAAAAATTAAAGTTAAAAAAACAACAGAAATGACAATAAAATTAATAGAAAAAGTAACCTTAACATCAAATAAAATTTAAAAAGTTATCTTATTTACTCCCCTATTGGGTATCCAGATACCTTGTAAGATTTTTTAATCGTTACTTCTGTAATCACAGTATACAGCGAGTACTGATGACATCACAAGTGGCGCCATCTACTAATTGCCAACAATTGTCATGAACACTGCGCCGCTAGACGTCTCTTTAATTAAATTATACTATTATATCCCTTTCAGTCTTAAACTTCCTTTTGCTCGTTACATCTACATCTCTATTAAATCTTAGATGAAATGCAGAAGAAAATCGTATGTACGTGTCAACTTAATAAACTTCAAAGTGGGATTAATTCCTACTAGAGTCACACAAGGAATCTGGCCCGGTGAGACTGGCGTTGCTATCGCGGTTAGTTCTATCAGAAAATATATTTAAGGCATAGAAGATAGCATAAAAGAAAAAACATAACATGACAGCTACAGTATGAGAATGACTTTATTACACTTTTTTCATATTTATAGGATTAACTAGTGATCTATCATAATTTATTTTGACTTATGCCCACCGGGTCAAATATCCTTGTTGGTCTATACAGCTTAAGTAGGAACTGCTTGTATTCCAAAGTTCTGGTTCAAATTTAAAATAAAAAAAATATCAAGAGATATAGTAGTAGAACAGTTCTCACTTCTAGCTACGAAGGTGTTAATTTTATTTTCATTTCATTATGCATGATGCAAGTAATATTTTATTTGAATCAAGATTGCAGGACACATACATAAATATGATGTCCTACTTTTACATAAGCATTGTTAATATAAAGTATTTAACCTTCTTACGATCAATGATTATTTTTAAAAAGTACAAACAAAACATCTGGCAAAGGGCATCGTTCTCATCAGTCGAGGCATTTGCATCAATTAGTGGACGATTTGTGAGTCTCTTGCGACGAAATCTGATACTACTTTATAATTTTAACCCTGACAAGTACTAACCCTTTGTTAAATGAAGTAGCTTGAACTTTGCCAATTACCGTTAAGGACTTTCTACTATTTTTATTTTACATCTAAAATTTTGCATGCAATGATAATATCTCGGTACACAATGTCACTATTACGAAAATATCTTTTTTATTTAATATTGTATAATTTAATTTATAATTTCATTTTTGCTACGAAACAAATTTTAACCTTTAATGTAACTAGTACTTTTTATCATTAGCCCATTTAAAGCAACGACTGTCTAAACCATATTCATCGTTAGTTAAAATGAGACGACATTGATGTAATCGCAAGGAGATATATTTTTTTTAATATTTATTCGCGGAAACTCACAGAAGAGCGAACACTTCTGAATTCTTTGATGATGTTCCTATTTATGTTCGTAGTGATAAATCTATGTCGGACTGGCGCAGCGCCAAACCGGCCGCTGTCTAAATTAGACTAAAATGCACTGTATCTATCGGTTTTATAACATTACACGTTTCTGTGGCAATTGCAACACGCTTGACCATCGTAGAGTTCCATGTGAATAAGTACTAAATTATCACTTATGTGGCTGAAACGATTAAAATTTGAGTTTTAATAGGTTAATATTTGTTAGTTACAGCCAAGCACAATTTTATATAATTAGGTATAAAATTATATTTATAAAAGGTATCTATGTATGAATATAAAATAGATATGGGGATGGTGAGTGAGCGTCGGTGGCGCAGTTGTTAACCGCTTGAGCGGTCCGGATTGTAATCTTTTTTTATATATTTTAAGGTGGCAAACGAGCAAGCGGCAAGCAAATAGCGAAGCGATCGCTGCCCATACACATCCGCTATTATTATTATTAAGGCAACATTTCCTCTTCTCACTCTTTCCTTATAAGAAAAAATTGGGAAGAGAAAGATATCTTTTAGTTCCGCTTTTTGGCAATGTGTTTTGCGATTCTCGATGGAATAATATTTTCATCATTGTAATTTGATACCATTGAACGCGGCAAACTGAAAATTTGAAGACACTGAGTGACAATAGCCCAGTGGTTAAGCATTGGATTTAAATTTATAATCCCGGGTTCGATCTCCTTCATGCATTATGATCAAGAAACAATAAATTTTTACGAGCATAATAATATGTCTATTGTAATAACCAGAGCTGGGCATTAACTCGTTAATCCGTTAATCGTTAATTAACGAAGTTAACATTTTCCTTAACGGATTAACTTTTAAGTTAAATTCAAAAAGTGTTAACGCTCTTGTTAACTTCCGTTAAATTTCACTTCCGTTAATTTAGTCCGTTAATTGTAACAATAGACACTTATTGACGTGTTGTCATTTTATTTAAATTATGCATCAGGCTACATTCGTAAGTTCGGCTATGTTCGGGGACCGTCGGCGAGTCGAATGGTGACCGAGAACGAGAGAGAACGAGAACGAGCGAGTGCGAGTGTATGTAGGTTAAACAATACACCGAGCGGCCGGGAAAGACTTGATCAAAAGAGTACCGCAGAATCCTTGTTAGAAAATAGTGACGATTTAACCAAACTTACCTCTATCAAATATTGCGAAGTTTAGGCGCTAGACACCTACAAAGTTTATTAATTATTTCACATTTACACAAATATCTCGAAAAGTCTATATTACATTTTATTCACATTAAAACTAGTTTTCATTTATTTAACATCACTTTTTTTTAGAACATGATTTTGTTATAAAATCAACATAAGGTACGAAAGTACTTTATTCTAAATACAATAATTATACACTTTGTCTTATACGTGAAACGCAAAAATCTAGTAAAAAAGATAAACACTGCGTTGAATTGCAATCAAAATAATCAAGTGTGCATAACTCTTCAACGTCGTAACTAAATTACAACTAAACTTTGTTGGCGACGAAAATGTTTATTTTAATATTGAAGTTTAAAGACGGCAAAAAATATAAAAAAAAATCGTTTATGGTTCATTTGAAAAAGCGTACAAATAGGATTTTTTTGTCATTGCGTAGATAAGAAACAAACAATGAAAAATAAATTTAAAAATACGAAAGACGAAATGTGCACGCAATAAACATTCCTCAAAAACAAAAGGGATTTAGGTGTTTATTACCGTCGTTTGTTTTTTTGGGGCTTCTTCATAGTCAACGAAAAATAATTTTGCATTTTAAAAATATGAACAAAGGATCAAATGGACAGCCCGCACAGAGAATGCGATAACGAACTCGATGGATTTATGGCCCCAACCCTTCTAATGGTCGGGGATGCACGTGCGCTGCACAAAGACAATAGCGAAGATAATTTGTTTGTTTACAAAAAAAAAGTATACGATAAAACGAGAAAGAATGAGGAAAAAGATAAAATAATTATGTTAGTGAAATAATGTTAAATTATGTTATACTAAAATTAATATATGAAATGAGCCGCTTATTTTGAAAGTGGCCTAACTCCATTTATCTTCAAATCGAGATATTGAAAGTTTTGCGTTTCAATGAATTTAAAAATATACGTATAAGATACTAAGGAGTCATACTGCTTAAGCGTATCTAAGGATGTTAAATTTAAAGTTCCTGTTAAAATAGTGGCAATTATTAAGTAAATAACGTGCGTTTTCTTATCAAGAATGGAGTTGGGCCACTTTCAAAATTAACAGCCAGATTCATTATAAAATTTGAAGGTGCCCAAGTCCATTCAACATAATTTAAGATGTTTCAAATTAAAAAAAATAATACGGAATTTGTTTAGCATAATATGTTGAAAACACTTCGGAAACATAATTTATGCGATTCAAAACATTTTTTAATTACAGAACATAGAAAATTACAAACATAAAATTACAAAACAATTTACTAGACTACCCCGACGTGGTAATAAATTCAGAACTTTAAAATTTTCATTTTCATTCATGGATGTCTTATAAAAAAATTTGTATGGTTCATTTCTGACAAAACGCATCCAACATATTCTTTGATTTCTTTCTTAACCAGTTTACTGATTTTCCATCAGAATTTTTTACTCTTTTAAAAATAGCGTCTTCTAATAATTTTGTCGATACAAAATCTTCCTGTCTCATTTCATTTAGAATAAAATTATTACCCTTCCGACACTTTTTAATAATCTTGTAATAATTTTGGGGAACGTACAGTAAATTATTTTTTTTTAATGCCGTTTCTACCACGGCTAAATCTCTATCATTTGGTAAAAACGAATGTTAATATCATTAAAAATTTATGATCTATAATTTCTATATTATTATCCAACGCTTCGACAATTTTCAACCACATTAAAGCTACTTTAATGTTTCTATTTTGCCCGGTGCACATGTCACTGTAAGCTATGATGTGTTTTTCACTTCTTAATTTTTTAATATGTTTTAAGATGCATGAAACAATAACTTGATGTAACTATAAATGGAGTTGGGCCACTTTCAAACTACACGGATCAGTTATTTAATTAATTCGGAAAACTTATGTGTAAAAAATTTATCGTTTTTTCTCTGATAATCTGAAGTGTTTCACTGATAAATAACATGAAGTTGTACATGTAACCATGGTAATCGGCAAAAAAATGAAAAACGGAGTTAGGTCACTTTCAAAATAAACGGCTCAAATGTCGGCACAAGTGACCTTTACAATAACATAAAAAACAATCTCAAACAAAATGCACTGAAAAGTAACAAAATAATGTCATGAAAACCCTCTAAACTCTAAAGAAAGTTCTCTTCTTTCTTGTAACATATCTATATTGTATAATTATTGTTATTTCGCAGTCGGTGTCGGCCGAAGTAAATAGGTGACATTTTATATTTGAGATGTATTAAACATACTTACGTTTATGTCCCTACTTACTGCATTTTGTTTGAGATTTGAGATTGATATTCTTTTGAATATTACCATAATACGAGTATGTCTCACTGTTTAATAGAAAATTTGTGTTGTCTAAATTTAGTTAGCTCTCTAATTCCGTGAAGATGGTCGATAAAAAAATGACTGAAAAGGTCAATTGTCCATCATTGTCAGTGAAGTATATAAGTGTGTGTAACTAGTGCATGCTATGTCATTAATATCGTACAGGCAGTAGTACATCACCCCAATCGTCAAAATTTTATTTGAGTATATTATATAACTAAACTATAGATAGAATTAGCGCTCGCCCGAGATTTCGTAAGCGCAGTAAAAAAATAGCCTAAGTTCTATTGAAAGTCTCGACAAAATTAGTCCATATGATTCGGAGAATATTCGTATGGCCATTTCCCGCTTGCGCCCTATACTAGTAATATAAACCAAAATTAACTTTAACTGTTAACTTTAACTTGCGTTAAATTTTCTTAAATTAAACGCTTTAACGATTAACGAAGTTAAATTTTTATTTAACGAATTAACGATTAACGAAGTTAACTTTTTGATTAACTGTGCCCACCTATGGTAATAACCAAACTAACAATGATGAATTCTGCTTTGCTGCAAAAGATTTACAACGATCAAATCGAATAAACGCATCATAGGTACTAAACTGATTGCTCCTACGTAAACTATCGTATGTTTAAAACGTCAATTTAGCAAAACAAAATTTTAAACGATTAACTACGACGTATCAATCATGAACATGCAATAGACAAAAAAATTACACTTCTACTTCTTTTGTAAAGTTGCTTTCAAATGTATAGGCACAAAGATTATTATTCAGCAAGTTAATTAAATCAAACATAAAAGTGGGGTTAAATCGCAAAATTGTAACCTACGATAATCTACGTAGAAGCCATCGAATCTTTAAGAACATACAACGTCCGTCATTCTATTCGGAATCTGTCTAGACGTATAAATAAAAAATTAAAATACATATAAATAATTTATCGAACGACAGCAAATTGTCAAGATTCTTTAC